>NC_041383.1:379248523-379254887 GCF_002162155.2 Triticum dicoccoides | reverse complement strand
GGGCGGGCCCGACGGCGGAGGCGGCGGGGAGTGCCACGTGGCACCACGCAGTTGGACGCGGACGGCGGCGCTGGACGTGTCCGGCGCGGGATGGACACGTCCGGCGGCAGGAGGAGGAAGAGACTAGGGTTTGGACTTCGAAAATGGACGGGGGATGCCTTTTGATAGAAGGAGCTAGGAGCGTCCAAATGAGGAGCGTTTTTCGCCCACACGATCGTGATCGAAAGACCGAGAGCATGGAGGTGACTTAGATGGGTTTTGGGGTGTGTTGGGCTGCAAGACGAGAGAGGCTTTTACGGTTACCCGGTTAACCGTTGGAGTATCAAACGACCTCCAAATGGCACGAAACTTGACATGCGGTCTACCGGTGCTATACCAAGGCCGCTTGGCAAGAATCGGTCCATTCCAAGAATGTTTAACACCCGCTCACAACGAGAAACAAAAGGGGGAACGCTGGAGGACCTGGGAGAGCCGGATTGCAAAACGGACAACGGGGAAAATGCTCGGATGCAAGAAACGAACACGTATGCAAAATGAGATGCACATGATGACATGACAAAATGCAACATGCAAGCAAATGACATGGCAATGACAGCGAATAACTGGCAGACACCTGGCGCATCGGATCCGGGGCGTTACAACACTCCTCCATTAACAAGAGATCTCGTCCCGAGATCTTAGGACCGAGACGGAAGGGAAAAAGGGATGAGGTGAAAAAAGAACTCAAGAGAAGAAGCAAAGAATCGAGAGCACTCGAGAAGAATAAAGGAACAACGAGAATGACGAGAATCGAAAGCTCACGGAATCAGATAGACTATGAAACCACTCCGGTTAGAACGAGATAAGAAACGAATAAGACTGAAAGGATTTAGGCAGCACTCCGGCTGAAAATGGAATGAATAAAACACGAGCTTGAGAGGATGGAATGATACTTGATGAGATGAACAACGCAAAGCCTCCGGAAGAATTGAAAGAATGAAATGAACATAGAAGGAAGGATTGAATGGAGTTGTTGAGAAAATCAACGACGAAGGAATAAACTTGTTGTGGACTTATGGATAACATCTCAAAAATCATAAGGTGATAACCAACCACAAACGGAAATGATTGGATAGCTGAGAAGAGCGAAGAAATGCAAAACTCCATTTCAAAGGAATATGGAGAATTAATTGCACTTCGAGACGCGAAAAGAAAGGATACTTGAATTCCAGCAACAAAATCTTGATGAAAACTTGAAGAAAAGATTAAATCATGAAGAACCACCATGAAGAACTCCGGTTACAAAAGGATGATGAGATAGAATGAAGGATGAAAGAATAAGATGAGCCTTGCGATGATTTAGATGGAGGTTCCGACAAAATAGTCGAGGAAATTGAACTCCGGAAAAGAAAAGATGGGAAACACTTGGAACTAGAATTTATTCCTGAAGAACAAACTCCGAAGGAAAGGATTACTCACTTTGAATGAAATAAGAATAAGATTTATTGTATGTTTATCCTTCATCAAATTAAATTGATAACAAGCAATGGATTTTACATACTACTTATTCTTCTTGAAAAGGATTTAGAAGTGACATATCGCAAACTTGAAAAGGTCTTCATGAACCACCGGCAGGATTGGAAAGAACGAATGAATTGAAATGATAATCAAAGAAAAAGAATCTTGAATGAACCAACGTAAGAATTCGAAAATGACTGATGAAAGAGACTGAATCACCGGGATAATTGGATAACGTTAGCTGAAATGTGAGGACGAAGAATTCTTCTGGAACGATGGTCTCCGATGAAAAGAAATGGAAAAACAGCTCCTGACAAACTCCGGATGGGTAAGAAAAGAATCTCTGACAAATGGAATAATTCGAGAGGATGATATGAAGCTAGAACCACGAATCTTCGGGAGGACGGACAAGGTTGAGAGGGAAAACTCTTCTTCGATCTTCAACTGACGACCAGAAACACCACCAAAATTACTGAGATACTCCGGAAGAATGGAAAGCAAAGGGGTTGAACCAACAATGAAATGATTTGAAATCGATCTTGGCATGCATCTGACTGATGGGATCCATTCTTACATCAGACTTGAAAATATTTTAGAATAACTCCGGGGGGATTAGAAGAGTCAGGTAAGATCCTGGGAAAAGACCTGTGGGTTAGGCCCACTGAAGAGAAAAACACCGTTGGGAAGGGATGATGAACAGATAGATGAAGCACCAGAACAATTGAAATATTTGAATGAGGTGACAACCTCGAATTAATTCAAACACAGACGAATCTCCTGGGATGTCTTGAACACTCCGGAATGATAAACTGGCGAGAGGCGAACGAGCAGGGAAGACACTTGAGCTGAGGGAAAGAATATAATCAACCGAAAACTTGAATTGGGTCCACCGGAAAAGAGATGAAGAATGCCAAACAAAAAGAATTCACCGGTTGAAACAATAGAGGGAAACCTGAAGAGGCTCCACACGAATGAAATTGATGCTCGAAACAGACTCAATCTCCGGGAACAAAAAAGGGTGGGAGGGCAGGAAAACAAAGGTAACTTGGAAGGGGAAATCGACGAATATCTTGAAGAGAAAACATGGGTTGAAATCATTGAGGAGAGAGAGCAAAAACTTCGCACGAGTAGGATGGATACTCGATTACGGACTCCAGTTCCGAGAAGAAGAAGGGTGGGCGGGTGGGAAAGAAAACAACGGAGGATTGAACTCAAAGATGAAGAGGCTCGAGTCAACTTGACGAGAACTGCACCGGATAAAAAGAGCTGAGAACCAACGATCGGAAAACCAACTGCGTGATCCTAAAGAAAAATTTGAAAGGGTAGAGAAGTAATTCAAAACACCTACGTCAAGATTCCTGACCAGAGAGACGAAGGGTTTAAGGAGTAAAAAGAATTCCTACTCTCCGATATAACTAGACTCCGAAAAATAGTTTTTCTTCTAGACTCGACAACGGCCAAACTACACGATCAATCAAGGGGGCTCCTAGGGTCGGTCGAGGCTCTGATACCAACTTGTCACGCCCAATATGCGACCCTATCCAAAAGGAACTCGAGGGTCCCACCAAGGATAGACCCGCATATTGAAACGCTTTTGCAAGGTGGATATCATTACATCAACATTACATAATAGATGGGGATACATACATAAGGCATACAAAGCCACTCGAATACAACATCACAATACATAAGATCAACATCCGACTACGGATGAAACACAAACAGAAACTCAAACGATATCCACCCTGCTAGCCCAGGCTGCCGACCTGGAACCTATCCCCTGATCAAAGAAGCAGAAGAAGAACTCAAGACAAGAAAGCATTGCTCTCTCGTCATGATCATCGCATAACCTGTACCTACAACTGTTGTTGTAGTAATATGTGAGCCACGAGGACTCAACAATCCCATTACCATGGGTATCAAGACTAGCAAAGCTTAAAGGGAAAGGAAGGGGTAAAGTGGTGAGGTTGCAGCAGCGACTAAGCATATATGGTGGCTAACATACGCAAATAAGAGCAAGAAGAGAGCAAAAGGAACGGTTGTGAAGCTAGCAATGATCAAGAAGTGATCTTGAACTCCTACTTACGTCAAACATAACCCAGAAACCGTGTTCACTTCCTGGACTCCGCCGAGAAGAGACCATCACGGCTACACACGCGGTTGATGCATTTTAATTCGAATCTGGTGTCAAGTTATCTACAACCGGACATTAACAAATTCCCATCTGCCTGTAACCACAGGCATGACTTTCGAAAGATTATACCCTCCAGGGGTGTCCCAACTTAGCCCATGACAAGCTCTCGCGATCAACGAAGGATATACCTTCTCCCAGGAAGACCCGATCAGACTCGGAATCCCGGTTTACAAGACATTTCGACAATGGTAAAACAAGACCAGCAAGACCGCCCGATGCACCGACAATCCCGATAGGAGCTGCACATATCTTGTTCTCAGGGCAACATCGAATGAACACTACGTACAACTAAAACCAGACCTCAAGTTTCCCCGAGGTGGAGCTGCAAGTGGCTCTGGTTCGGACCAACATTTAGACAAGCACTGGCCCGGGGGGGCTGTAATAAAGATGACCCTTGGGTTAATTACTCCCAGGGCAAATATAGGTGGTGGCGAGGCAAATGGTAAAACCAATGTTGGGCCTTGCTGGAGGAGTTTTATTCAAAGCGAACTGTCAAGCAGGTCCCATAAATCACCCGACCGCGTAAGGAACGCAAAATCCGGGAACATAACACCGGTATGACGGAAAGTAGGGCGGCAAGAGTGGAACAAAACACCAGGCATAAGGCCGAGCCTTCCACCCTTTACCAAGTATATAGATGCATTAATAATAATATAAGAGATATTGTGATATCCCAACATAATCCTGTCCACCATGGAGCAATCTTCAACTTCACCTGCAACTAGCAACACTATAAAAGGGCTGATAAAGCGGTAACACAGCCAAACAACAGTTTGCATAGGAAAGGTGTCAAAGGTTAGAGGTTCATGGCAATTTGGGAGGCTTGATGAGCAAAAGATAGGTAACGCAGCATAGCGATAGAACGAAGCAACTAGCATAGCAATGATAGTAGTGAGATCCAGGGTAGCGGTCATCTTGCCTGAAATCCCGCAAGGAAGAAGAACGAGTCCATGAAGAAGAAAAACGGATGAAGCCGAACCAAGCGTAGACGAACGAATCCTCACGATCGCAACGAAACGGGAACTATCGAGAAAAAGCACACAACATAGTAAACACACCACACATGAACAAGCATGATGCACAACAAGCATGATGCAAGACAAGGTTAAATGTTGTTAACATGGCAAGAGGTGATGCAAACAAGAGCAACACATCAAGGCAAGTTTAAATGAGGCCAGGAACAACATATAACAATTCCGGTAAGTCCTCATATGCAAGTTTCGAAATTGGTCCAGATCTGAATAAACATTATGTTCAAGTTGTTAATCAGCAAGTTAAGATGCACCAATATGAGCTACACGAGATTCTAGTCAAGTTACATATAAAGATCATTTAGTTCGGAGCTACGGCCTAGAAGATATGAGCAAAACAAGTTAAACATGGCATTGATGCAAAATGCATACAAACATCAAGCAAACACCTCAAAACATGGATGCAACATGATAATATGAAACTACATGCAAAATCAAGCAAGTTCCATATAGAGCACACCCAAAACGGAGCAACGGTTCAACACACACACTCTATACAAGTTATAGCAACAATCTGTCCAAAACAGCAACTAGGCATATTGCAAGCATCAAAACAATATGCTACAGCAACCAAGGCAAGAACAAGTTCATAGAATGCAAGGATCAACTACAACAACCTTGACAAAATTGAATAACATGTAAACAATCTTCCAGGAAACATTTTGTAGCAAAAGTAGAGCACGAAAATGACATGCTAGACCACTCCATAATTGCAAACAGGGGCATGAATGGATAGAGAACAACCATATGTTCAAAACATCCTTACTGAAGTATCTCAAAATATGCATGGATCTCTCAGTAACATCATGTTTACATGGCATCAAAATAACAACAGAACATGGACTAAAATTAGCAACAACACGAAGCCTAGTTTGCATGCTTGTGCTAGTCACCACATTGATCACAAAAATACATGGTAAGCACCTTTGTAAAGAATACATGGCATAGATCAAAACACATGTAGGCATCAACCTCATAGGATGCACAAATCAAACATGGCAAAAATGACAAATGAGCATGTTCTGTTAACAGACAGCACACAACATTATGAAGCACTCTTGCAACGATGATTCAGGCATCAAGATGACCTCAAATGAACATGATGCAATGGAATGAAATGAAGTACTCGTTGAGGCGAACAATTTGACATATTACACGCACAAAACAGAGCTACGGATGCAGAGATATGATGCGATGAACAGAGTATGATAGTGTCAAAAATATTCGAGATGGGCAAAAAACGAAGTCAACCTTGCAGATCCAGATCGGGCACGGATCCCGAGGATGGTAGGAGAGTTCGCCGGAGCTCGCGAGGGGAGGCGACCGTAGTCGAGGGAGGGCTCACCGGAGCGCGGGGGAGCCGGATCCGGCCTTGGGGCCGCCGGATCTGGCGAGGAGGGCCGGCGGGAGACAAGGGGCGGTGGAGCCGCGGCGGAGCTCGCCGGGCGTCGGGGCGGCGGCGCTCGGCCAGGGGCTGCGCAGTGCCGGCCGGCAGAGGCGGCGGAGACGGGGCGCGCCGGGCGGCTCGGGGCGCGGGGCGCGGGAGGCCGGGCGGCGAGGGAGCGGGGCGGCGCCGGCACGGCCGGGCGGACGAGCGCGCCGGCGTGGGAGCCGGGCGGCGCGCGGGAGGCGGCGGCGGCGG
>NC_041383.1:379226776-379248212 GCF_002162155.2 Triticum dicoccoides | reverse complement strand
CCGAGGCCGCGGGGAGTGCCATGTGGCACCACGCGGTTGGACGCGGACGGCGGCGCTGGACGTGTCCGGCGCGGGATGGACACGTCCGGCGGCAGGAGGAGGAAGAGACTAGGGTTTGGACTGCGAAAATGGACGGGGGATGCCTTTTTATAGGTAGAAGGAGCTAGGAGAGTCCAAATAAGGAGCGGTTTTCGCGCACACGATCGTGATCGAACGGCCGAGAGCATGGAGGTGAATTAGATGGGTTTTGGGCCAGTTCGGAAGGGTGTTGGGCTGCAAGACGAAAGAGGCTTTTACGATTACCCGGTTAACCGTTGGAGTATCAAACGACCTCCAAATGGCACGAAACTTGACAGGCGGTCTACCGGTGTTATACCAAGGCTGCTTGGCAAGAATCGGTCCATTCCGAGAATGTTTAACACCCGCTCACAATGAGAGACAAAACGGGGAACGCCGGAGGACCTGGGAGAGCCGAATTGCAAAACGGACAACGGGGAAAATGCTCGGATGCATGAAACGAACACGTATGCAAAATGAGATGCACATGATGACATGACAAAATGCAACACGCAAGCAAATGACATGGCAATGATAGCGAATAACTGGCAGACACCTGGCGCATCGGATCTGGGGCGTTACATGAGGCGCTGCCTGAGCAGCCGGCCGAAGGCGAGCCGACTGTAAGGGCAGATCTTGTGGTCCTATCGCCGACTCGTCGGCGCGTAGGGAAGGCGACTTCAGAGCCGGACCCGCAGAGGGCCGCGGGCTCCAGCTCGTTATCCCATGACCTAGAGACGGCCAGCGTCAGCTCGCCAGAGTGGACGCCGGGCGGTGGGACGGCCGTGCTGAATGTGGCGGCGCAGGACGTCCGGAGCCGGCTTCAGTCCCAGGCCGCCGCGCTGAAGCAGTGTACCCAAGAATTTCTTGCAACGCGGTCGGCCATTTAGGTGAGTCTTCTCGCTCTTGATTTCTTCCATGGGGGCGCGTTAGCGCACCCACTAGGTGTAGTCCCCGAGTTCCGAGTCGGCTGCTGAGCAGGCGGCTTGGAACTTCTTAGTAGACTTTGATTGATGTCTTGTTTTTATTCGCACCTTCGTCCTATTTGCAGGACTATCACAACCTCCATGCTGCTACCCTCAACTCCCAGGACCGGGAGATGAATCAGAAGACCGCTGATCTCACTGAGAGCCGGAGTAAGTGCTTCAACTTTTTATCTCATGTGGGGGCGCATCAGTGCAGCCACTGGGTGTAGTCCCCGAGATTCGGGCCGAATGCAGAGCAATCGGGTCGGATCTTTCCTGACGACTTCTTCCTTATTGCTTTTTTCTTCTTCTTCATGTCTACAGGGGCCAATGCCGACTTGAGGGAGCAGCTAGGTGGAGCCCAGACCACCCTTCGCGCCAAGGAGGCCGAGTACAACGCCTTGGTTAAGGAACATGATCGCTTGGCCAAGAAACTGGCCGACCAGGAGGAGAACCACAAGGCGGCCCTGAAGACGGCGCAGGACAGCGAGGCCACCCTCAAAGCTGAATATGAGACTGAGGCGGCGAGCTGGGCCGAGGCGAGGCAGGCGTTGAGTGAGGGTTACGGCCGGATTGAAGATTTGATTGACGGTAGGCCGCCCTCTTCTTTGCTCCTTTGCTCGCCCCCGTCATCTAGTCTGTCTTCTAACTTGTTCTGCTTCTTTCTTCTTTGTGCAGAATACTTCCCCAGTTACTCCGTTGCCGCCAACCAAGCCATCGAAGCTCACCGTGATGCACGACGGCAGGCTGGGGCTGAGATCGCACCGGACGCCAACTGGTTGCTTGAAGAGCAGCTTCTGGCGATTCAAGCCCGCCTCCAGCCGGCTTACCGTATGCTCCGCCGTCTTCAGCGTGCCGGGGCGCAGGTGCTGGCCGCCCTCTGGCCCGGCGAGGTGGTTCCCTGCACCCCCAGTCGGACTGCCGACTGGCTGGAGGTAGCAGTTGGCCGCTTCGAGGCCTGGAAAGCTTCTGCAGCTCGGTCTGGTGCTCGTCGGGCGCTAGAGTTCGTCCGGGCTTGGTATCCTGGGCTGAATTTGGCCCAGCTGCGCACCTGGCGGCAGGAGGCTGATGAGGAGCTGGAGGCAGTGCGGCCGGCTATCATCCAGCGTGCCTCGGCGGTCGTCGACTTCACTAACACCAGCACCTTTGCCCCTGAGGTAAATGAAGACGGCGTTGCTCAGCCGGAGGAGTGGTTCGGGCTGAACCCGGCAGACGGTGAATACTCGGCGGAGGAGATCGACTCCAGCGACGAGGGTGAAGAGGAAGAGAAGGCGGATGGCGAAGACATTGTGCCAGACGGTGGAGCAACTAGCCAGCCTCAGCCTGATCGTGCTTCCAGCAACGAGGCACGGGCGAACACACCGCCTGCAGCAGGTGACGACCAAGCCAAGAGTCGCCAGCCGGCCACTCCTCCAGCCAACTCTGCCGTCTCCACCAACCTGCCCGACTCACCTGTTGCACCCTTGGCCTGACTCGCCGTCTTTGCTTTCCTTCCCGTTACTCTTTGAACAATTTTTGTTAATTTTGCGCAGTTCCACCCACTGGGGGTGTATTCAAACTATGTTGAATGCTGGCCTTTCGAAGGTCTTTTGTGTAAATATAATCATGCATGTTCTTGGCTTCCGTTCATATTTGCTTTTCATCTTATGGTTGTTTCCTTTGCCGCCCTCCCTTGGTCGCCGCCTTCCCAGCCGAACAGCTGCTCTGCAGTCTGTGGCTGGGGAGGGCTTGGCCGTTTTGGGAGGACAAGTACTCGAGCTTTCTTAGATTGTAGCAAACTAAGAAAGGAAGCCGGCTAGCCCGCTGCTCTGACAGCCGGTTGGCGGGGGGGGGGGGGAGGCCGGATTGTGTTATATAAGTTCGTTAGTCCTTAGCCGTTTTTTGTGTGGGCATCCTTTCCTGCCTTTGGCTCTTGCCAGTAGGAAAGTCGATTCTTCAAGCTACGACTTTCAACAAGAGAGGGCTTGGGTGCCGGCACACTACTTGTCCGACTGCAGGTGGAACTTGAATATAACTCAAGGTGGCAAGTCCCCAGGCCGACTAATCGAACCCGGTGCCGGACGAGAAAACAAATGTAGTGACATAATCATAGGCATGATACTCATCATTCATAGATAAAAGAGGGTAGTCCCCGAGTGCTCCTCGGGGGGCCCGTTGTCTCGTACTTAATATAAAAGGTAGCATGGTACATACTGCATTTTAACTATAAAATCTTCGGAGAAGATTGGCATTCCATGGTCGTTCCGACTCCTTGCTGGAATCATCCCTCTTGCGTGCCTTCGGCTTATGCGCATCGATCAGGTAGTAGGAGTCGTTGCCTAAAGCCCGGCTGATGACGAATGGGCCTTCCCACGGGGCCGAGAGCTTGTGTTGGCCGGCTGTTCGCTCGATCAGCCAGAGCACAAGATCAACCTCTTGGAAGGATCTTGGCTTGACCTTCCGGCTGTGGTAACGGCGTAGACCTTGGTGGTAGATGGCGAACCGGCTGAGGGCTAACAGCCGACCCTCTTCTAGTAGGTCGAAGCCGTCTTCTCGTGCTTCCTTGGCCTCCGTCTCCGTGTACATGGTGACCCGAGGTGAGTCGAACTCAATGTCAGTTGGGATGACAGCCTCGGCACCATATACAAGGAAGAAAGGGGTGAAGCCGGTTGACTTGTTCGGGGTAGTGCGCAAGCTCCAGAGGACGGCCGGCAGCTCGTCGAGCCAACAGCCGGCCGAACGTTCCAATGGTACGACCAATCGGGGCTTGATGCCGAAGAGGATGAGGCCGTTTGCTCGCTCAACTTGGCCGTTTGACAAAACACACGCTAAGTCCAGTCGAATGCCCTGTGTCGCGAAGAAACGTGCCAGTGCTCCCTTGGCAAAATTCGTGCCATTGTCGGTGATGATGCTGTGTGGTATGCCATACCGGTTTGTAATATCTCCGATGAATGTCACGGCAATCGGCCCATTCAGTTTCTTGATCGGCTTTGCTTCAATCCACTTGGTAAATTTGTCCATAGCGACAAGCAGATGTGTCATGCCACCGTGCGCCATCTTGAATGGGCCCACCATGTCCAGTCCCCAGACGTCAAAAGTCCAGGTGAGGGGGATGGTCTTGAGTGCAGAAGGCGGCAGGTGTTGCTTGGAGCCGAAGACTTGGCACCCTTTGCAGTGCTTGACTAATTCCTTGGCATCATCCAAAGCAGTCGGCCAGAAGAATCCATGACGGAAAGCTTTGGCGACGAGTTATCTTGAGGCCGCGTGGTGGCCGCATTCGCCTTGGTGGATGTCCTTGAGGATTGCTATGCCCTTCTCCGGCTCGACGCAGCGCTGGAAGACTCCAGTGACACTGCGCATAACGAGCTCTCGGTTCCCTATTGTGTATGCTCCGGCTCGGCGTTGGACTTGTCTTGCCGAGATCTCGTCAGTCGGCAGCTCTGTGTTAACCAGGAAATTGAGGATGGGCTGGGCCCATGATGGAGCTGTGACTTCTTCTATTGTAAAAACGGCTACTTCGACCCTGTTGTGTCGATGCAGTCCCCGGGCCGGCTGCAGTAGTCCCCGGGCCGGGTTCTGAAGTCCTTGGGCCAGGTGCAACTATAACAGTCCCCGAGCCACCTGTTGAAGTCCTCGAGCCGCCTGCTTGGTTCCCCAAGCCAGATTCGACTGTGTCGGGGTCAGGCGGCACGAAGATGGAATCAGATTCTGGAGATGGCTTGACAGACAGCTTGAGGAGGCGTTGGAGAGAGACACCAGTTGGTATAGCTTGTCGGGTGGAGCCTATTCGTGCTAGGGCATCTGCTTGCTCGTTGTCGGCCCGTGGCACGTGGAGGAACTCGCATCCTTCAAAATATACGCTGAGTTGCTGAACGAGGAAGCACTAGCTCTCCTTATTTGCGTCCTTGGCATCCCAGTCGCCAGATGATTGATGGACTACCAAATCCGAGTCACCATAACACAGGATCCGGCGGATGCCGAGTTCTTTGGCTAGCCGGAGCCCATGTATGAGCGCCTCGTACTCGGCCACATTGTTGGAGGCGGCAAAATGGATTTGCAATGTGTATCTGAGCTTGTCGCCTTTGGGAGAGGTGAGGACGATGCCGGCTCCCAATCCGGTGCGCATCTTGGATCCGTCAAAGTGTACCCGCCAATGAGTGGAGTTGGGGGTCGGCGGCAGGTACTGGGTCTCGGCCCGGTCGACAAGGAAGTCGGCCAATGCCTGGGACTTGATGGCGGTGCGGGGTTGGTAGAAGATCGTGTAAGGAGCCAGTGCAATGGCCCATTTTGCCACCCGGCCGGATGCATCCCGGCTGCCTATGATCTCGGCAAGCGGGGCAGTACATACGACCATGATGGGGTTCTCTTGAAAGTATGGCTTGAGCTTCTTGGCGGCGAAGTACACACCATAGCACATCTTCTGATAGTGTGGGTAGTTCTGCTTCAAGGTGGACAACACTTCACTCAGATAGTATACCGGCCTCTGGACTAACTGGGCTCGGCCTTCTTCTGCGCGCTGAACCACAATAACAGTGCTGACCACCCGTCTAGTGGCGGCAATGTAAAGGAGCATGGGATCTTTCTTAGTCGGTGCCGCCAAGACAGGCGGCGTGGACATCATCTTCTTTATCTCGTGGAAAGTTTGGTCTGCTTGGTCATTCCACTCGAAGTGAGTGGATTTCTTCATGAGTCGGTAGAGGGGGAGAGCCTTTTCTCCGAGCCGGCTGATGAAGCGGTTCAGGGAGGTCAGGCATCCGGTAAACTTTTGGACGTCTCGCAGCTTGGTAGGAATCTCCATTCTCTCTATGGCCTTGATCTTCACCGGGTTGCATTCGATGCCACGTTCGGAGACCAGGAAGCCTAGAAGCTGGCCGGCTGGTACTCCGAACACGCATTTCTCAGGATTGAGCTTGATCTGAAACCGACGCAAGTTTTCAAATGTCTCTCTGAGGTCCTCCAGCAAGGTGCCGCGCTTCTCCATCTTCACCACAATATCATCTACATAGACGTGGGCATTTCTACCGAGCTGCTTGAGGAGGCATTTCTGCATGCAACGCTGAAAAGTGGCACCGGCATTTCTCAAGCCGAATGTCATAGTCAGGTAGCAGAAAGCTCCGAATGGTGTGACGAAGGCGGTCTTCAGGCGGTCAGCTGGGTCCAATTTTATCTGGTGGTAGCCTGAGTAAGCATCCAAGAAGCTCAACAGCTCAGATCCGGCTGTGGAGTCTATCACTTGATCAATCCTTGGCAGAGCAAAAGGATCTTTGGGGCAAGCTTTGTTGAGTCTGGTGTAGTCAATGCACATGCGCCACTGCTTGTTTTTCTTCAACACTAGGACCGGGTTGGCAAGCCACTCTAGGAAGAATACCTGCATTATGAAGCCGGCTGCTAGAAGCCGGGCTATTTATTCTCCGACTACTCTTCTCTTCTCTTCTGACAGGCGACGCAAGGGCTGCTTGACCGGCTTGGCGTCAGATCAGACATGTTGCTTGTGCTCGGCGAAATCCGTCGGGACACCCGGCATGTCTTTGGGAGACCATACGAAGATGTCCCGATTCTCACGGACGAAATCGACGAGCTCGCTTTCCTATTTGCTGTCGAGGCCGGTGCCTACGACAGCGTGCCTCTCCGGGTGCTCCGGGTCCAGAGGTATCTTCTTTGTTTCTTTGGCCGGCTGGAAAGAACCTTGAGCATCATATTCCTTGGGGTTAGGGGACAGGGCCAGCTGCTTGCCAACCATGGCCACGACTCGGTCCAGCATCTTCTTCTCTTCAGCAATCACGAGGGACTCGGCCAGCCGGTTGGTGGCTGCCGCACACTCAGAGGATTTCTTGTAGTCTCCGGCTATGGTGATGATTCCCTTGGAACTCGACATCTTCATCTTGAGGTAGGCGTAGTGGGGCACAGCCATGAAATTGGCCAGAGCATGCCGGCCAAGCAATGTGTGGTAAGGGCTCTCCAGATCCACTACTTCAAACCATATTGCTTCTCGGTGGAAATGATCCTTATCTCCAAAGAGAACATCTATCTTGATCTTGCCGATTGGTGAGCAGGACAGGCCGGGTACGATTCCATGGAACACAGTCCGACTAGGCATGAGCTGCTTCGTCTTGATGTTCAGCTTCTCCATGGTGTCACGGTACAGTATGTTGATGCTGCTCCCGCCATCTATCAGTAAGCGGGAGAAACAGGCAGCTCGTCTGTTTGTCGCGAGGGTAGCATCCAAAACCAATGCATAACAACCGGGAGATGGCATCACCTCTGGGTGATCGGCCCGGCTCCAACTGATAGGCTTCTCCGACCAGTGCATGAACTCGGGGTTGTTGGAGGCGACCACGTTTACTTCTTGGTGTTGTCGGTGCCGGCTGTGCCGGTCTTCGGGCTGGCTTGTAAAGACGACGTAGGTGGCATGCTCGTTGGGGAACTCATCTTGAACAGCTCTGACTGCTGGCCGAGCGGCCGGTAGCTGAGGAGCCGGAGGCGGCCGACCAGCAGGCGGAGGCGGCACCAACCCTTCGCCCTTGGAGATTCGTGTGAGCCAATGGCATTTCCGAGTAGTGTGGTTGGAGGCCTTCGCGCCGCTGTGGAACTTGCAGGGGGCATCAAGGGCTTGCTCATAGGAGAAAGCCGGCTGCCAAACCGTCCTACCGCCCTTCTGCCTCTTGGGCGCAGGCCGCCCCTCGGGTTGTTCGTCTTCGACTGTGGCCACCTGCTGACTAGTGGAAGTCAGCATAGGAGCCTTGCCCTTGTTGTCGTTCTGGTACAGGCTTCGGCTGGAGTCTCTAGCAGGCGTCTTGGGAGCCGGAGCGAGCACCTTCCCGGAGGCGTCTACTCGAAGCTCGGTCTTCATTGAAGAGTCGGCCATGGCGTACTTGTCTGCTATAATCAGCAGCTCGTCGAGGGTAGTCAGCTCGTCGCAGAGAAGTCGGTGCTTGAGGAGGGTTCCTTCTCGGCATCTGGTGATGAAGTACTCTATGGCCTGAACCTCGTGCACCCCCTCGCAGGAGTTGCGGAGCTCAGCCCAACGCGTGAGGTAGCCGCGGGTTGATTCATTGGGCCCTTGTACACACAAGGAGAGCTGTCGGGGCTTGGGAGCCCATTTGTAGGTGCTGGTGAAGTTGCGGATGAAGGCTTCGGTGAAGTCTAGACAGCTGTTGATGCTATAAGGCTTGAGGCTATTGAGCTAGGTGCGCGCCGTGCCTTGGAGCATCAGGGGGACGTATTTCATGGGAACACGCCTGTTGCCGTTAGCTATGCGAACTGCGGTGGAGTAGTCGATCAACCAATCTTCCGGCTTCACAGAGCCATTGTATTTGGG
This sequence comes from Triticum dicoccoides, assembly GCF_002162155.2. NCBI lineage: Eukaryota > Viridiplantae > Streptophyta > Magnoliopsida > Poales > Poaceae > Triticum > Triticum dicoccoides. Next base: position 379,239,893 of record NC_041383.1, on the reverse strand, counting down.
CGTGTCTCTTGGGAGCGAGAACCCTTTGGGGAAGGGCTCGTTGCGGATGCGGGGGCCGAAACAAGGCGGGACGACATCAACTTCTTCTTCCAGTGCCAGGGATCGCGCTAGGCGGTCGATCCGATGGCGGGCATCGTTTTCACCGACTCCTTCGCGGCGGCCTAGTCGGCCGCTGAGAGTCGGATGCGTGAGAGGCGGCAGGGTGGGGTGTCTCTTCCCACGAGGCGGAGGAGGAGGCGGATCACCTCGTCGCTCCACAGCTCGAGGGCGGCCTTCTGCGTCGTGCTCAATGGTGATTCGAGTCCAACTGCGACTAGCAGCCGACTCCTTTTCTTGCCTTGCACGGGCGCCGCCTGCAGTCGGCGTCCGTGACATCGCGCCATGCTCTCGGCGTGGGGGGGGGCTTCCAGCGCAGATGCTGGCCTCGTGCCGCTCTGCGGCCGCGTCGATCAACTGCTGGATGCGTCTGGTCATGTCGGGGAGCTTGTCCGGCCCCAGTCCATTCAGCTCATCTACGACCGACTGGGCGGTGCGTAGGTTCTCGAGAGGCATGGCGTAAACTGGGCGTTCTGCTCCCAGCATGACGGCGATGACCGCGCCGTGCTTCTTGACGACGCCGGCCCAGCTCGGCCCGTCGGGAGGCGGCGTACCAAAGGCGGCGCGGTTGACTTCGCGCTGATGAGCCTCGGTGAGGCGTCTCAGGGTGGCTATCTTCTGGCCCTCCGCAATAAGGGCATGGCGGCGTGCTTCCAGCGCCTCGGCGTCGGCGTCGTCCGGGATGGGGGCGGACAAGTCATGCAGCGCCGCTTGTAGGGCGTCGTGGGCGTTTTCGCTAGAGGTGACGCCGTGGCTGATGACTAGCACCTCGGTGATGATGTTGCCGCCGCTGTCGGCTCGAGGGAGACGGTCGTCGAAGACCACCACGTTGGTGGGAAAAGCGTCGAGTGATGCCGTGTCAGAGTTGACAAGCATGTGGTCGGTGGAACCAACTGACTCCAAATCCACACCGGGCTCGCTGGAGACGTGGAGTTGGTCGAGGAGGCTGATGAGGCGGCTCTCGGGGCAGCCGGTGCCCGTGTCGGACGCGCGCTCGTCGGAGATGCGAGCCTCGCCAAGAATATCGGCAAGGTAGGTCGCCGCACAGGCGTCGTTGACACCTTGCAGCGCGTCGGGGCAAGCGCCATCGGGCGTGCTGGGCTGGCTACGCTCGCGGGGGAGGAAAAGGGTTCCCGTCCAGAGCAGGTCTCCGGACGACGATGCACCTGGCCCCAAGGTGGGCGCCAAATGTCGGGTGGTAGGTGCGAGATATGCCAACGGATGGCTCATCATTGTGGGAGCCAATAAGACATCGCCGGTGCCTGGAAACGGGATGAGGCGAAGACATGCACGCCGGCGAATCTTACCCAGGTTCGGGGCTCTCCGTGGAGATAACACCCCTAATCCTGCTCTGCGGGGTCTCCACATGATCACTAGATCAACAAGTGGCTACAAGAGGCTCCTTGAGCTGTTTGGCGAGGGGAAGAAGAAGGTCAAGGCTAGCTTTCTTCTCCTCTCAAAGTTGTGTCTAAAACTATCAGAGTCCAACCCTTTGCATGGGTGCCCTGGGGGGGTTTATATAGGCCTACCCCCCAGGGGTACAATGGTAATCCGACTGGGTATGGGCCCAGCCGTCAGTGTCTACGCTCGCCGGCTTCTCCGCCGATTGCTGGGGCCTGCCGACTGGTGGGTCCTGCCGGCTGCCGACCTCCTGGTCGACAGGTAGGTCCCACCGCTCGGGGGTCTTGTCGGGGGCTGGTTACTGTTGCCCTACCCTTGATCACGAGGGCTTTGTCGAGGTAAGCATGGCTACAGTACCGCCACCTGGTGGGCTCTCACTGGAGCCTTACCTTGTCTTGTCTCCTTAATGGTGCGCATTCTTCGAGGGAGGGAGCGAGCCGACTGGTGAGGGCCGGCTATGCCCCAGGCTGACCAGGGGAAGCATGGCCGCCTTCGGGTGTCTCTCTGACTGAAGGGGCCCCCGCATGCGGACCGTACTGACAACTTGTCGTGGGTGGCGTCATGGTCAGCATGGCAACAGTACCCCGCCGGACGGGTCGTGGCTGACTCGTACGGCTTACTGTGGCCATGCTTGTTCCGGGATTTGGGGGTGGTAGGCTTCACTGTTGCCACGCCCCGTCCCATCTCCGTTATGTGGGTGAAGACTTTGAGGGCACGATCTTGGCCGCCTGTCAGGGGCCGGCTTCTTGGAGTCGGTCATCTCATGGCCGGCTACATGGAGTCGGCACTCTCGCGTCTTTCTTCATGAGGGTTTTAGGGCCGGGCCGCCTTCCGGTAGTTGGCTTGAGGGATAGCCGGCCGAGGGAAGGCGGCCCCGTGTCTTGGGTGCTGGAAGGCTCGATCGGCCTGTTATTTTTTGAAGAGCCAGGGGGAGCCGGCTAGGCTACCCGTGGTCATTTACTCTGACACCACTAGTGAAACCTACGGCCCCCGGGTCTCTTTCTCATATATTTGCCTTTGCGATCTACTTTTTCTTTGCATTTTTTCAGATCTATTAAACCAAAAATACAAAAATACTTTGTAGTACTTTATTTTATTTGTGATCTATTTATTCAATCTATTACAACTTTCCCCCGTCCGCTCACCAATTTGAGGCGCCCGAAAGGGATTGACAACCCCTTTAACACGTCGGGTTGCGAGTGGTTGTTATTTGTGTGCAGGGGTTGTTTATGTTGTGTTGCTTGGTCCTCCTATTGGTTTGATAACCTTGGTTTCATCATGGAGGGAAATACCTACCGTCGTTGTGCTGCATCATCCCTGCCTCTTTGGGGAAATACCAACGTAGTCCTAGCCGACATCAAGGCTCCCAAGCGACACCTAAACAATCTAGGAGACACCACTCTCCAAAAGGTAATAGAAGGTGTGTCGATGATGAACTCCTTGCTCTCGTGCTTCAAATGATAGTCTCCCCAACACACAACTCTCTCTCTTTCTCACACACACATTTGGCTATGGTGGAAAGATGATTTGAGTGGAAAGCAACTTGGGGAAGGCTAGAAATCAAGATTCTTGTGGTAGGGTTGGAATGTCTTGATCTCAACACATGAGTAGGTGGTTCTCTCTCAAAAAATGTATGGTGGAAGTGTAGGCGCGTTCTGATGGCTCTCTCACAAATGGAGAAGGGGTGGAGGGGTATATATAGCCTCCTCACAAAATCTAACTGTTACACACATTTGACTCTTGTCGGTGGGACCGAATGGTTAAACTTGGTGGCAACGATATGTTCAAAAATGTGAATGTTAGGAATCTCGATGGGACCGACTGGAACAACTCGGTGGGACCGATGTGCTATAGCTTAGGGCAAACCGTGTCTCAGTGGCACCGATTGTATCAACTCGGTGAGACCGAAGTGAAGCAATAAGGCATCAAAGAGTTGGTCAAGCCATCTCGGTGAGACCGATTGCTATTTCGGCGAGAACAAAATAACTACAATTTGTATTAGGGTGTTGGCAAGGCCATCTCGGTGAGACCGAGATCTGTATCAGTGAGACCGGACTGTTAGTATTTCTGGCTGTGGTATTGAAGGAAATATGCCCTAGAGGCAAAAATAAAGTTGTTATTTTATATTTCCTTATTCATGATAAAGGTTTATTATTCATCCTAGAATTGTGTTGATCGGAAACTTAAATACATTTGTGAATACATAAAAAAAGTATCGTGTCCCTGGTAAGCCTCTATTAGACTAGCTCGTGGATTAATGATGGTTAAGGTTTCCTAACCATAGACATGTGTTGTCATTTGATAATGGGATCACATCATTAGGAGAATAATGTGATGGACAAGACCCATCCGTTAGCTTAGCATATTGATCATTCCGTTTATTGTTATTGCTTTCTTAGTGTCAAATACATATTCATTCGACTATGAGATTATGCAATTCCCGGATACCAGAGGAATACCTTGTGTGCTATCAAACGTCACAACATAACTAGCTGATCATAAAGATGCTCTACAGGTATATCGAAAGGTGTTTGTTGAGTTGGCATAGATCGAGATTAGGATTTCTCACTCCGAGTATCAGAGAGGTATCTCTGGGCCCTCTCGGTATACACATCATAAGAAGCCTTGCAAGCAAAGTGACTAAGGAGTTAGTTACAAGATGATGTATTATGGAACGAGTAAAGAGACGTGCTAGTAACGAGATTGAACTAGGTATGAAGATACGACGATCGAACCTCGGGCAAGTAGCATATCGATGGACAAAGGGAATTACGTATGTTTTCAAAAGGTTCGACCGATAAATATCTTTGTAGAATATGTTGGAGCCAATATGGGCATCCAGGTTACGCTATTGGTTATTGACCGGAGAGGTGTCTCGGTCATGTCTACACGCTTAATGTTCGTTAACGATATAGTGTTATATGAGTTATATGGAATCGGCGACCGAATATTGTTCAGAGTGCCGAATGAGATCACGGACATGCTGAGGAGTTCCGAAATGGTTCAGAGGTAAAGATTGATATATACGATGAGGATATCCGTACACTGGAAAAGTCTCAAAGTACACCAGGTAGTCATCGGATCACCGGAAGGGGTTACGGACACCCCCGGGAGGTCTATGGGCCTAACAGGCCAAGGGGGGAGACCATCCCACAAGGGGGCTGGCGCGCCCCTTTCCCTAGTCGACCAACCCTAAGGGAAGGAAAGGGGAGGGGTAGCCCCTCCTGCCTTTCCCTCCTCATGAGAGAAAGGAAAGGGGGCGCCACCTCCCCCTGCCTTCCTCCCGCACTCAAATAAGGAAGGGGGCGGCTTGGGGAGGACCCCAAGTAGGATTCAACCCTACTTGGGGCGCCTCCTGGCTGCTCCCCTGTCCCCCACCTATTTATATGTGGGAGGGGGCACCACATAGAACCACGACAATCTCTTAGCCCTGTGCGGCACCCCCCTCCATAGTTTCATCCCTCGGTCATATTTTCATAGTTCTTAGGCGAAGCCCTACAGAGATAGCATCACCACCACCATCACCACACCATCGTGCTGCTAGAACTCATCCTCTACTTCGTCTTCTTGCTGGATCAAGAAGGCGAGGACGTCACCGAGCTGATCGTGTGCTGAACCCGGAAGTGTCGTACGTTCGGTACTCGATCAATTGGACCACGAAGAAGTTCGACTACATCAATCGCGTTAACAAATGCTTCTGCTTATGGTCTATGAGGGTACGTAGACACAGTCTCCCCTCTTGTTGCTATGCATCTCCATGGATAGATCTTGCGTGTGCATAGATTTTTTTGTTTTCCATGCAACATTCCCCAACATTGGCATCCGAGCCAGGTCTATGCGTAGATGATATGCACGAGTAGAACATAAAGAGTTGTGGGCGGTGATAGTCATACTGCTTACCACCAGCGTCTTATTTTGATTCGGCGACATTGTGGGATGAAGCGGCCCGGACCAACATTACATGTCCACGCACATGAGACCGGTTCCACCGACTGACATGCAACTTGTTTGCATAAAAGGTGGCTGGCGGGTGTCTGTTTCTCTTACTTTAGTTGAATCAAATTTGACTGCGGCCGGTCCTTGAAGAAAGTTAAAACAGCAAACTTGATAAATCATTGTTTTTTTGCTTAGTTAAGAACGGTTCTTGCCAGAAGCCCGTAGCAGCCACATAAAACTTGCAACAACAAAGTAGAGGACGTCTAACTTGTTTTTGCAGGGCATGTTGTGATGTGATATGGTCAAGACGTGATGTGATATACTTCATTGTATCAGATGATCATGTTTTGTACTATCGACAACCGGCAGGAGCCTTAGGGTTGTCTCTTAATTATTGTATGAAATGCAAGCGTCGTGTAATTGCTTTACTTTATCGCTTTGCGTTTGCAATAGTTGTAGAAGCAATAGTTGGCGAGATGACCCCGACGCAACGATGGAGATCATGACAATGCTTTGGAGATGGAGATCATGACAATGCTTTGGAGATGGAGATCAAAAGCACAAGATGATGATGGCCATATCGTGTCACATATTTTGATTGCATGTGATGTTTATCCTTTATGCATTTTATTTTGCTTAGAACGGCGGTAGCATTATAAGATGATCCCTTCACTAAATTTCAAGATAAACGTGTTCTCCCCGAGTATGCACCGTTGCCAAAGTTCATCGTTTCAAAGCACCTCGTGATGGTTGGGTGTGATAGACTCTACATTCACATACAATGGGTGTAAGAAAATTTTACACATGCAGAATACTTGGGTTAAACTTGATGAGCCTAACATGTACAGACATGGTCTCGAGACACTGGAGACCGAAAGGTCGAACATGAGTCATATAATGGATATGGTCAACATAGAGATGTTCACCATTGATGACTACCCCATCTTACGTGATGATCGGACATGGGTTAGTTGATTTGGATCATGTATCACTTAGATAACATGAGGGATGTTTATTTAATTGGGAGTACATTAGTAATTTGATTAATTGAACTTAAATTTATCATGAACTTAGTATTAATGGTTTTGCATATCTATGTTGTAGATCAATGGCCCTTGCTACCGTTCCCCTGAATTTTAATGCGTTCCTAGAGAAAGCTAAGTTGAAAGATGATGGTAGCAACTATGCAGACTAGGTCCATAACTTGAGGATTATCCTCATTGCTGCATAGAAGAATTATGTCCTTGATGCACCGCTAGGTGAAAAACCTGATGCAGGAGCTACTGCAGATGATATGAACGTCTGGCAAGCTCAATATTATGACTACTCAATAGTTTAGTGTGCCATGCTTTACGGCTTAGAACCGGGACTTCAAAGACATTTTGAACGTCATGGAGCATATGAGATGTTCCAAGAGTTAAAGTTAATATTTCAAGCAAATGCCCGAGTTGGGAGATATGGAGTCTCCAACAAGTTCTATAACTGCAAGATGGAGGAGAATCAGTCAACACATACTCAAAATGTCTGGGTATCATAACCACTTGACTCAGCTCAGAGTTGATCTTCCAGTTGATAGTGTTATTGACAAAGTTCTTCAATCACTGCCACCAAGCACAAAGGCTTCGTGATGAACTATAATATGCAAGGGATGAATAAAATGATTCCTGAGCTCTTCGCAATGCTTAAGACCGTGGAGGTAGAAATCACGAAGGAGCATCAAGTGTTGATGGTTAACAAGACCACTAGTTCCAATAAAAAAGGGCAAGGGAAGGAAAGGGAACTCCAAGAAGAATTGCAAGCAAGTTGCCACTCCTGGAAAGAATCCCAAAGCTGGACCCAAGCCTGAAACTAAGTGCTTCTACTGCAAAGGGAATGGTCACTGGAAACGGAACTTCCCCAAATACTTGGCGGATAAGAAGGATGGGAACATGAACAAGGTATATTTGACATACATGTTATTGATGTCTAATGCTCGTAGTAGCGCATGGGTATTTGATACTGGTTCGGTTGCTCATATTTGTAACTCGAAATAGGAGCTGCAGAATAAACGAAGATTGGCTAAGGAGGAGGTGACGATGCGCGTCGGGAATGGTTCCAAGGTCGATGTGATCACCGTCGGCATGATACCTCTACATCTACCTTCAGGATTAGTTTTATACCTCAATAATTGTTTTTTGGTGCTAATGTTAAGCATGAACATTATATCTGGATATTGTTTATTGTGAGACCGTTATTCATTTAAATCAGAGAATAATGGTTGTTCTATTTATATGAGTAATATCTTTTATGGTCATGCACCCTTGATGAATGGTCTATTCTTGTTGAATCTCGATCATAGTGATACACATATTCATAATATGGATGCCAAAAGATGCAAAGTTGATAATGATAGTAAAAAATATTTGTGGCACTGCCGTTTAGGTCATATTGTGTAAAGCGCATGAAGAAACTCCATGCGGATGGACTTTTGGAATCACTTGATTATGAATGATTTGATACTTGCGAACCATGCCTCATGGGCAAGATGACTAAAACTCCGTTCTCCGAAACAATGGAACGAGCTCATGACTTATTGGAAATAACATACCGATGTATGCGGTCCGATGAGTGTTAAGGCACCCGGTGGTTATCGTTATTTTCTGACCTTCACAGATGATTTGAGTAGGTATGGGTATATCTACTTGATGAAACAGAAGTCTGAAAAATTTGAAAAGTTCAAAGAATTTTAGAGTGAAGTGGAGAATCATCATAACAAGAAAATAAAGTTTCCATGATCTGATCGTGGAGGCGAATATTTGAGTTACAAGTTTGACCTTCATTTAAAACAATGTGGAATTGTTTCACAACTCACGCCACTTGGGACACCACAACGTAATGGTGTGTCTGAACGTTGTAACCATACTTTGTTTGATATGGTGCATTCTATCATGTCTCTTACCGATTTACCACTATGGTTTTGGGGTTATGCATTAGAGACAGCCGCATTCACGTTAAATAGGGCACCGTCTAAATTCATTGAGACGACCCGCATGATTTGTGGTTTGGAAAGAAACCTAAGCTGTCGTTTCTTAAAGTTCGGGGTTGCGACACTTATGTCAAAAGGCTTCAGCCTGATAAGCTCGAACCCTAATCGGAGAAGTGTGTCTTCATAGGATACCCTAAGGAAACAATTGGATACACCTTCTACCACAGATTCGAAGGCAAGATCTTTGTTGCCAAGAATGGATCCTTTCTAGAGAAGGAGTTTCTCTCAAAAGATGTGAGCGGGAGGAAAGTAAAACTTGATGAGGTAATTGTACCTTCTCTCAAATTGGAAAGTAGCACATCAGATAAATCCATTCCCGTGATGCCTACACCAACTAGAGAGGAAGCTACTGATGATGATCATGAACCTTCAGATCAAGTTACTACTGGACCTCGTAGGTCAAACAGAGCACTTTCCGCACTAGAGTGGTATGGAATCCTGTCTGGAAGTCATGTTATTAGACCATGGCAAACCTATGCACTATGAAGAAGCTATGATGAGCCTAGATTCTGATAAATGGCTTGAGGCCATGAAATCTGAGATAGGATCCATGTATGAGAACAAAGTATGGACTTTGGTGGACTTGCCCGATGATCAGCAAGACCTTGAGAATAAATGGATCTTCAAGAAGAAGACATACGCTGATGGTAATGTCACCATCTACAAAGCTCGACTTGTCGTGAAAGGTTTTTGACAAGTTCAAGGGGTTGACTATGATGAGACCTTCTGATGCGTAGCGATGCTTAAGTCAGTCCAAATCATGTTAGCAATTTCTGCATTTTATAATTATTAAATATGGCAAATGGACGTCAAAACTATGTTCCTTAATGGATTTCTTAAAGAAGAGTTTTATATGATGCAACCAGAAGGTTTTGTCGATCCTAAATGTGCTAACAAAGTGTGCAAACTCCAGCGGTCCATCCATGGACTGGTGCAAGCATCTCGGAGTTGGAATATACGCTTTGATGAGGTGATCAAAGCATATGGTTTTATACAGACTGATGGTGAATCCTGCATTTACAAGAAAGTTAGTGGGAGCTCTTTAGCATTTCTGATATTATATGTGGATGACATATTATTGATTTCCGATAGCAGATACTTTAACCTTGTTGAAAAATAGATGAGGCATGGGAATGGAGTTATCAATATGAGATCAGCATGGTCAAAACCATAACTGCATGGAATCAAGTTAAGGATTCTGAAAGAATTATACAAATGGATAATTATTTTGCAATAAGCTTCTGTGATGTTCTACATCATTTCCATAGGCATGAACGCAAAGTTCAACAGGTCGACTCCCACTTGTTCAACACATAACCTTTCATTTACTTGTCGATTTTGAAGAAGTTGTAGTGTTGAAATTTTATTTGACGAAACGCCAGTAGAGTATAACCCGCATAACCTTCGAGTTCACACAAACGAGGGAATGCATAGGTTCAACCCATCAAGGAATCTTAGGAACATATATCACAAACTTCAAGAATAAATAACACAGGCTCGATAGTAGAGCATAACTGACAAAAGTAGAGGGTACAATTTACCAAAGGAATTATGTATCCGAGGAAAGACTCACAAGGTTATTGAATATGAAGGACACCATCGGATAATAACCCAACACTGGATTTGGCGGACCACAATGGAGCTGATGTGTGTATCGATACTCAATCAGAAGAAGAAGGGATGCAAAGGCATCAGCTTAAAAAAACATCTGAATAGTTCGACGCTTAAATACAAAGGAATTAGGATTTCTAGATTGGTGTATTACAATCAGATGCTCTGATGAAATATGAGTAAGTTGAATAGACTTAGATGGACAATAAGTCAAGGTTTCATTTGCCGCAAACCAGTTCATGTTCAGAAAGACGTCTGAGCCAGAAAGATAATTTATAAGGATCAACTGATGATTGCGTGCATTCCCACACATGATGAATCAAGGGACTCAAAATGATAATGACAAGGGATGTCAATGAATACCACTAGACATATGGAATTAACCACAATGCAAGCAGGCAAGAATTTCAAGAGCAACAGGTTGTACAAGATTTTTAGAAGATCGAATAGCATTTCGAATAATTTTGTGAAACACATGAACAACTGGGGATGAACGAATCCCCGGTAAGTGTAAGGAATTATTAGAAGGGGTACTCATTTGAAAAGGAGCTATATGGCAGTAGGCACAAAGGATTTTTGGAATACTGGAGAGTATCTCGGGGTATCTTGTAATAACAAGGGCAGCCGGGAATAAATGTATGAACGAAAACTGTATGTGGTTATCCATAGGGACTTATCAATGTTAGGGAATTGCAAAGGCGGTGGGCACAAGGGTCTCGGGAAAACATCGATGAGTATCTTCAGAATCTTCTAGTGAATCAAGCGATCATCTGGAATAAGGGGCTCTCCGGGAGGAAGTAGTTACAAGAACCTAGTGTTAGAGTTAGCAAAATCTTTAACCTGAATAGAAGAGAGATCAGAATCCTAGAGTATAAAAGAGGAATAAAAGATCCCAATCCCATCCATTTGCGATGTGGGCCCATAAGCCACACAACAATCTTAGAAAAATAGTTCATCAAAGACTAGACTTAACTTGGACCAAGGAGTTGGATAGGGGCTTCCTACAGGTAGTCGGCTATGATACAAACTTGTGATGCCCCCGACTTAATTGTGCACTAATCATACACGAAAATGCACGCGATCAAGATCAGAGACTCTCGGGAAGATATCACAATACAAATTTAGACACAAATTCAAACATAAAGCTTTATATTAGAAGCCAGGGCCACGAAGGCTCGAATACATAAGCCAGCGGAAGCAATAACATCTGCGTACAAACATAAGTAAACAAGTTTGCCTTAACAAGGCTGAGCAAAACAATGACATCTAGATCGAAAAGGCGCAGGCCTCCTGCCTGGGAGCCTCCTATCTACTCCCGGTCATCTATCTCCATGTAGTAGTAGGCTCCGTCGTGGTAATAGTAGTCGGCAAAGGGATCAACTGGCTCCTGGGCTCCGTCATCTGATCGCAGTAATCTGTTAGAGGAAAAAGGTAGCAAAGCAGCCGTGAGTACTCATCCAAAGTACTCGCAAGACTTACATCAGGTCTATGCTAAGTATGCATTGGTATCAATGGGAAGGGGCTATATCTGTGGACTATACTGCAGAATTGCCAGAATAGAAGGGAAGGCGTAGCCTATTGAAGACTAACATCTTGCAGCATCTTAACAGAAGAGAGTATAGTAACATATAATATAGTAACAAGTATATTTTAGTCCCGCCCATAGATCCTTCCCCGACCCCTTTCAAGAAAGCGATCCCGGATCCATCACATCAATTTTAGTGTCTCCAGTATCCAGTTCTAGTTGTATAGACCGGGATACAACTCCGAGAGTCCGTTACCATGGACATGGCTATTCAGCTGTCCTACCAGAGAATCTAAATAGTGATTCTAGATATATTTCCCTACACGGGTGCACCAACTTACCCAACACGCTCGATTAACTACGGTCGGACACACTTTTCTGGGTCATGCCTGGCCTCGGCTGATCAGCACGCCGTAGACCCACCTAGGCTCAACAAAGAGGCCAGCACACGCTGATCTACATCCTGAGCGCTCAGGGGTCTTGGGACCATCGCCCTTTGCACTCCTCCGTGTTGCGTATGCGGCCAGGAGTAGACCCAACTCCTTATATAAGCGCATGCGGTTACCGTCCAACCAGGCGCGCGTCGCTCAATTGCTGACGTCCGAAGAGCTTTCGGACAATCGTACGATGTCGAGTGCCCACACTTATTCCCGCGTGGTGGTTAGTGCGAAAAGGCCAGTGGCCTACTCAGATCACATATCCAAACCCGTTAGTGTCTTGGGAGTGCACGGAGATGATTAGTGATCCTATCGCCCCGTCTCGAGGACTTATGGCAAGGGTTAGGCCCATCCCTCTCTAGGGCGGTCTGCCTGCCTGGCCGTGCCTCGTAATTAACTAGCGAGTAACCTCCTGGTCAATCCGACTTCGGTAACTCTCGCGGGTACCCGTCGGGGCCGACCCGACTTAAACAATAGATTGAGGTAAAGTCAAGGTATCTGTGTGTCCATAACATCAAGGGGAAATCCGAGGAATCACCCTCGATGGATTCCCACTTGATGTAACCGTCAAGGTCACTACAAAGAAAGACACATCCGTGACATTTTGGGCCGAACGAATTTTTTTTCTGTCATACATATGACACTTCTATGACGATAATTGTGACAAAACTCGGTATCATCATAGATGTGGTGGGCTCCTACTTCTATGACAAAAAATCATGACAGAAAATGGGCTTTTCGTCCTGGGCGGGCCGGAGACGCAGCTGCATGACACTCTTTGGGCCGTCCATGACGAAAAAAACCGTGGTAGAAGCGAGGGGGAGGAAAATTTCGAGGAGTTGCCGATTACGGTGGAGGTCGGGGGCCGAGCGATGCGTGTTTCTCTCATATATGTACGCGCGTGTGTGCGAGCCGTTGGCTCTAACTGAACCCGAGCGAGGCGTTGGGTCTAACTAAAGCCGACCGATTGCACTGCAGGCTACGCGTTACTGAACCCGAGCAATCGATCGATGGTTGTTAACTGAACCCGATCGAGCGATTCCTTCGCTACTGCTGCTAACTGAAGCCGATCGATGCTGCCTCTGG
>NC_041383.1:379216000-379226533 GCF_002162155.2 Triticum dicoccoides | reverse complement strand
GGATGAACAGTAGACGATGGAGGGGTACCCGTGGAGGGGTGGTTGAACAAGACCCTGTGGTGTGGAGGGATGGATGAATAGTAGACGGTAGAGGGGTGGTTGAACAGTAGCCGGTGGAGTAGCGCGCGGTGGAGGCTGGATGAACAGGAGCCCGTGGAGGCTGGAGGAGGTCGACGGTAGCCCGTGGAGGCCGGAGGAGGTCGACGGTGGAGATGAACAGTATCCCGTGGAGTCCCATTTTGCGGTACGCCACACCCCTCCCGATGAACATGACCCCCGTTTCGACCGTAGCGCTCCAACACAAGTCCGTTTCGTCTGTTTTGCGGTACGCCACATCCCTCCTGATCAACATGACCCCTGTTTCGACTGTAGGAGGTCCGTTTCCTCCGCTTTGCGGTATGCCACACCCCTCCCGATCAACAGGACCCCGTTCCGAATGTAGGAGCTCCGTTTCCTCCATTGTGTGGTACACCAGGCCTCGTTTCCATCGCCTGTTCCGTCCAAGCCCTCCCGATGAACACGACCACGCATTCCGTTCCAACCCAACCGATTGGCTCCCCATGAACACGACGACGATGCTGTTTCTCCGTTCCGAGCCAGCCATGTACGTATGCACGAGTAGGCGTTCGAGACCCCGCCCGTATGTACACATACATGGCCGTATTTTCTTTCTTGCACCCTGGCCGCTGTATGTACATGTACATGCTACGTGTGCGCCTCTACTACGACACGCGCGCGCCTCTACTACGACACGTGCGTGCCTCTACATCGACCATTATGTACGTACATGTTCGCGACCAGGATGACAACGCTACGTACGCATCGACCAGGTGGGTCCCGACTGTCACGCACTTCTTTGCCTGCAAAGATGTAGCTAGTGGGTCCCAGCAGTAAGGGGGCAAATAATTTTTTGCCCGGACGCACTTCCTTGTGTGCGAAGGTGTAGCTGCTGGGTCCCAGCAGTCAGGGGGCAAATAATTTTTTTTCCCGGACGCACTTCCTTGCGTGCGAAGGTGTAGCTGGTGGGTCGCAGCAGTCGGGGGCAAATCGTTTGTTTTCTGGACGCACTTCCTTGCGTGCGAAGATGTAACTGGTGGGTCCCAGCAGTCAGGGGGGTGAATCGTTTTTTTAACCCGGACGCACTTCCTTGCGTGCGAAGATGTAGCTCGTGGGTCCCAACAGTCAGGGGGCGAATCATTTTTTTCACGAAATACAGTGGCCCGTCCGGTGGGTCCCTGCTGTCAGGTGGAGGAATAATTATTTTGCGCGTAATAAGGAGGCACTTCCTTGCGGCTGCAATGGACCCAGCTGTCAGCCTCTCCACGTACAGTCCACGTCCGATGGAAGTCGTTCCTTGACCACGTTGAGCACGCCGCGCCGAGAGCACCACGGCGGTGGACGACGGCAAGGCCTAGGAAGGGGATGACGTGGAGCCGGGGAAGACGCGGCAGTGGATGCACACACGGAGAGGAGTACGAGGGTTCACTGGTTCGGCTGCGCTGCCGTCGCCACAGAATAACAGGGGGTGTGGGTGAGTGGAGGGATGGCCTGGCCAGCGATGGGAGTAGTAGGGGGTGGTGAGGCCTCCGCAGCAGCACAGCCGGCCACAGGAGGCAGGAGCAGGCGGCACGACCGGCCCTGCTTTGGGCGGCTGGAGCAAGAAGACCAGAGGTGGAAGAAGCACGACGGTCGTTGGATGGACATCGTACGATCACTACAGCTAGAATCATTTATGTTGACTAAGTTGACAAAACCCTTGGTAGATCAACTTAGTAGGCCGACATGTCAGCTTCCGAAACGGTGCGCCCCAGATTTCAGGGGAGGAATCATTTTTGGGGCGGGTGAAGCTAGAATATCCGAGATTGAAGAAGAAGCATGGCACCCGTTGGATGGACATCCAATAGCCACTGCTGCTAGAACCGTGTGTTGACTATAGGTTGACAAAGCCTTGCATACGCGTCAACTCTGTTTTTTTAGGGGACGCGTCAACTTAGTAAGGCCAGAAGTGTGTGGTAGAGAACTTATAGCCCATTTGAGATTTGTAAGAATGTGTAGCCCATTTTTGAATTCTAATGGAATTTACTACAGCCCATTTACAGTTTGTTAAAAGTACAACCCATTTCAACCAACCGTTCAAAAAAGCATTCAATAAAATTTCCCACATTTTGATGGGATCCTAATATTTTTATCCCGAAATTTCTAGTCAGATTAAATACAATTTCAATATATATTTATATTACGTAAAAATCCAACGAAACATTGCGCTCGCAACAATTAATGAAATTAAAATTTTTAATATCCAAAAATAATATTTTATAAAGTAATCACTGTTTGGTGCATTTTTTATAGTTACTATCCAGTTTTTATAATTACATCCCATTTATTATTTCTTAAAGCCCATTTTCTTGTTAAGCCTAATGCATCCCTCCTAGGAAAGATTTGCAGCCCAGCGGGGCGGAGAATAACAACTTGACCTTGCCTGGGTATTCCTAAAAAAAGTATAGCTGGGCTAGCCATTTTCAGCTTGAAAAAAATTAATATCTGGGCTGGATATCTGGCTTGGGCTAGATGGGCCACAGCCCTCCCAGTTAATACCTGCAACGATGTTTTCGTTGTTGTTCAAAGGAGACAAATTAATATCTGGGCTAAACATCAAAAAACTCTACAGTGCTCACACCTCAAAAACACAAATACTGCTCGAGCTGCTTGGTCCCAGCTGTCGTCTGCTTCTTGTGCAATTCTCTCGTTTATTGACTACTCCCTCCTTTCTGGTTTATAATGCTCAATTCAAAAATCTCACCAATCAAGGTAGATGGCGAGTGGTGGAATACTTTTTGTAGTTTTGCAAAAGCACCTAATTAATGTTCTTGTTATCCTCAAAAAATTACTCCCTCTCTCTTAGTTCACAGGGCATGCGCGTACTCCTAGGTCGTCAATTTGACCAACCTAATATAAGCCATATGTCACAAAAAATATACCAATATAAACTTCAGATGTTCTATTTTCAAAAGGTATAATTTTTGTATTATATAGTTTATATTAGGGTGATAAAATTGGCAACCTAGGTATACGCGTAGGACTTGTAAACTGAAACGGAGGTAGTATGTTTATCAATGCATTAATTGCAATGAATGCATGCATAAAGTACATGCATTGGTTAATTTTCTCTTAATACTTGCATGCAATGATTTAATGCACCTTGGAATCTGAACATGTGATGGAAAACAACCAAATTGAGCCTTATAAAATGGAAAAACTAAAATTTTGAGATAAGCCGTGTAAACCGGAAAGGAGGGAGTACATAGGTTGACAATGGTGTGGGACCATGATGTCAGGAAACCAGGAGGAAGCAAAATAAATTATAGTTATATATATATATATATATATATATATATATATATATATATATATATATAATAAGGAGGCACTTGCGTACGTGAGGCTATGGACCTGTTGGGTCCCCATTGTCATCCTCTCCAAGTAAAGTCATCTCCTCGCCCGCGCGTGCTTTCCGCTCGAAACAGTCAGCGCCGCCCGCCCCGCTTCCCGGTGCAGGCGATTGCTCCGCCTTCAAACGACACAAGTGCCATCCGTCCGTCCATCTGCCACACACATTAATGATACACGGTTGCCGAGGCGGCTACTCCGGCACCACACGTCCGTCCCTCTGCCCGCCCACCATTGCTATATAAACTGCTGCGCCGGCCATAGTTGCAGTCATCCGCATCCGTTCCCTTTTGTCCTGTCCACACCACTACCGCCCACCATGGCTTCCTCGCGCTCCAGCACTCTTCGGGACAGGTGGACGACGGACCACAAAGAGATGGCAGCCATTGCTGCCGACCGGCTGGCCGACAGGCAGCCGGAGGACGACGACGTCCCAATGGAGAACATGGTAGTCGACGATCCGGCGCCAACCCCCTCCTCCGTGCCATCCTCGCCGGTGCATTGCACCATGACCATCGGCGAGGCCCGTGCCCAATATATGGACAGGGTGAGGCAGATGCGTGAGGAGCAGTTCCGGGAGGTGCAGGCCGACGCCGCCTACAACCACCATCTTCTCCAGGAGCACCTGCAGGCGGAGGAGCAGATCACCGCGGAGCGGGCGGAGCAGGAGGCGCTGCTCGACTCGTACCGCTCTGCCCACAAGGGCCGCCTCGAGCGCTGGTGGTACCGCATGCGGGTGGCGGAGGCTGCGACCGCCTACAAAGAGGCTAGCAAAGAGGGCGATGAAGCGGGCGAGGCGCTGTTTGGCGAGACCGAGGACAGGGCAGAGGACAATGCCGGCTCCGACGAGTCCCCGCTCCGCTGGCGTCGACAAGGCCCTACTCCGCCGAGGCCCCGCGGCGCCAACAACGAGGCAGAGGACACCGCCGGCTCCGCCTAGGCCCAGCGGTGCCAACAACGAGGCAGAGGAGACCGCCGGCTCCGCCGAGGCCCCGCCCCGCCAACAACGAGGCAGAGGACATCGCCGGCTCAGCCGAGGTCCCACCCTGCCGGCAATGTGGCACTACTAGGAAAAGGCCTACTAATGGTGCACCTAATTTGGCCATTAATGGCGCATTAGTGGTGCGCCATTAGTGCCACGCCATTAGTATATTTTACTAATGGCGCACCACTGGTGCGCCATTAGTATCTGGTATACTAATGGTGGACCACTGATGCGCCATTAGTATATACAACAATGCGCCATTAGTATGCCTCCCAGGGGGCCATGTATACTGAGGTGCTTTGGCATACTAATGGCGCACAACAACAAGATGCGCCATTAGTAACTTCGGCATACTAATGGCACTGTTTAATGATGCGCCATTAGTATCCTTTGGCATACTAATGGCGCACTGTGGTGTGATGCGCCATTAGTATGAATATTAGGTTTTTTTTTATTTTTTTATTTTCTGTCTTTTGCATAGGTTACAAAATGTATAATTGGACAAAATATAGACAGCACACATCAACAACAGATTCATCGAATGCAATAAAAGATTAGTCTCTGAATACAATTCATCATATTAGTCTCTGAATACAATTCATCATATTAGTCTCCGAATTGAAAAGACCGAACAAAGATAGAACATTATATTACAAGTCTCGAGACCGCGAGTAGCGAGTTTGTCTTCACATTACAAGTCGATATCGATCATCTACACTACCATCACATAGAAGAGAGCTGCGGTCATCACGATGAGCATCATCACGATGAAACTCGTCTTCATCCGTTTCCTCCAACGCTCCCTCCCCTCTCCCGCTAGATAGCGGGCGTATCTAGATTCGGCCTCGGCCCTAGTGGTGTACCCTTTGTAACTGTTACCGCTGAATCGGTGAACCTGTCTCCGACACTCCTCCCAGTCGTCGTAGACTCCGGGAACCTTACCCTTGTACACGACATACGACGGCATCGCTATGCACTAGCCAAACGAAACGTTAGTACCAATTCACAGACAATACATAAGCAATATATAAGTATGCAATAGAACAATCGGAAGAGAAAAGCAAGACATTAATAGCATCGATTACATCTAAGTTGAATGACTCTCGAAACCAAAGAGACATACTACAAGTTCATTAAAGTTTAATTACAACATGAGCCAATCGATGTTTCAGAACTAGACACAGCATCACTGCTTTCGCCTCGACTCAAGGGACCGGAGCGTGGATGAAGCCGCCGTCTATCGTGGGAGTCATGAAAGAACGGGCGTTGTCAGCCTGCATTTGTAGCATTGTGTCGATGTCACTGTTGGACGGTTGATTTCTGAGGTAGAACTGCCCCAAGGTACGAAGGACATCTTGATGGATGATTTCCGCAAATTCCGACTGGATGCGAAAGAATTCTTGTCTGATGTTCGCGTCCTGGATTGCCGACACGCTCTCGGCCCAATCTTTGAGTTTACTCGGTAGCAGAAGTTGATGATGGTCCCGTACAATCGCCCGCATGTGATGGATGGCATAGTAGGCACCCTTCTGACCGCCAGGCGTCTGCTTGACGCAGCAAAACATCGTATTGTGGGAGAACACGTGCTTGCCGTACTTACGAATAGGCCTGGTGAAGGTGCCTCCAGATTTGGCGTAGCCGGGGAGAAAATCATCAAGAACCTTCTTAACATTTGTGTAGTCTACGTTCAACTGACGGTCCGGGTCGAAATACGTGGCCATGGAATATTTGGGGCTTAGGAGGATGAGCGTGCAATGTGTGTCACTGCAGAAAACACGGAATGTTAAAAGAAAAACGATCGAAATCTAAGAATTCATATGTTACGGGCCGGTTGAGGGGAGGACTTGCTCGGGAAAGTAAGGCACGAGGAAGTTATCCTTATCTTGGTTTGCCAGAATGACACCTTCGAGGTAAGAACTCGCGACTTGCCGGTCCCCAGCGCTGCCCAAGATCTTATCACGCATGTAGAAGGGGTCGACTATCACGATGTCCGGGGTCTTGTCGCGAATGATCCACATCTCCATACTCAGCGAAAATAGCCGTTCGAAGGTGTAGTGCAGCGGATGAAGGTTCAACATAGCGTGGATGTCATCAAACCGCAGGACGATCATATGCCCGATGGAGTTATCCACAAAGCCCTTGCCCTCTGGCACCTTGGCCGTGAAAACCGGGTATGCCACATCCTTCTCTCTGAGACGCCGCTTCTCCAAAGAAAGAACACTGTCATGCAGACTCCGCATAGCACCGGTTGCAGCATTGAGCATATTTGTCGGTAGCATCGCCCTACCCACCACATGCACCCTCCTCGAGATATCCTTAGGTGAAGGTGGCCCGTCCTGAGCACGGATCGTACTCGGTGTCGGCTGGCTCGCACCCTTGTTAGTCTTTCTTTTGCGTGCCTTCTTCTTCTCCTGTAATGGGACCGAGTTCTGCTCACAGACCGCCTTCTTGAGTGTGTTGGGGCTGATAATATTTCGCACCTCGCCTATCTGAGGCTCGGTGAAGTCGGTAGCTGGAGGCGTCTCCTGAGAGCTGAATGGCAGACGACGCCTGTTGCAACTTGGCTTCTCCGCGGTACCAGCTAGATCGCGCACGTCTTTTGTTGGGTTGGGTTCTTGAGAAGGAGGCCCCATGAAGTCGCCATCGTACCCATGTTCGGCAAAGTACTGATCGACGTTGCCAAATGTATCGTCGTTGTCGTTGTTCTGATCCTGTGCCATATGCATGTTTGGATCCAGTGGCATAGGGATGTCCGGCACCATTGCGGCGGTCTTGCCATGGGGCCGACTTGGCGCCGGCACGACTGGCGGTGTTGTCTTTGGGGTGGTGTCCCCCGCCCCCAAACGAATCTGGCTCTTCGGCTAAAGCAGGGGCCAGCTCAGGCAGGCACTGAGGGTCATCACGTCATCATCGTCGGCCCCGACGGGTCGAATCGGAGGTAACAACTCGTCGCAGCCTGGCAGCACCCGAACCAGTTCAACCCTAAACAAGTTGGGTGGCATCCGGGTACCGTGGAACAAGGGGTTGCCCGGTTGAACGATTTTGCCCTTGGCGACATCGACCAACTCGTTGATCACGAAGTGCAGGAGAGTGCACGGAACATCGGCGGCGCCCTGTGAAAACATGTAGGGCGTCAGGGATGCCCAGTCAAAGGCAAGGAGATGAAGTCCTCGGCCGAGAGAGGCTTAATTAGTTACCGTGATGATGGCGTCGAGCTAAGCTAATGTCGAGGCACCGCCAACGGCGGGCGTGCAATTGATGGAGGGGCCGCTTGCTGCAGAGGTGCCGGCCGGCGTACACCCGGGTGCATTAAGCTCCCGTGCCAGCGTCGGAGACACCAATGCCGCCTCCGCCGGAGACACCAATGGCCCCGCCATCGCATTCTGCGTGTTGCTGGCCGTGAAGCTAAGCTAGTCCTCGCCCGCAATCCACGCACTCAACCCCTCGATCAAGGTAGGCACAATGGCGGAGATCGTCGCTCTGAGTTGTTGTTGCACTTGCTCTTGGACAATCTCCGGAATCCGCGCCACCTGTGCCTTGAGTTCTTGAACCTCGCACATCTGGCTTTCCGAGCTGGTCTTTTTCTCCTTCCGCACACCAGCGGTATAGTATGACCCCCATTTTGTGGACAAGCCTTTGCCGGCCACACGACCAGCTGACGTCGGCTTACTGAGCTTATCCTTGTTCTTCATTACATTCAACGCCCTATTTAGAGTGGTGTCCCAAGGGTTGCTCTTAGTCGACCCCGCGCTACTACTTTCAGTCGCCTACGGAAGGAATGTGAACCATTTAGAAATTTGGCTTCATTAATTAGAATGCAACCATATGGAGCTAATTACGCGGGGGTGTATTCCTTACCAGAACAAGCTCAAGCGCCCTGGTCTTCGGATCCGTGGTAAGCTCCTTTGTTATCGGGTCCTCCTTGTACCGGGCCCTGACATAGTTCCTGGTCTGCTTGTTATCGCTGTATTTCTCGAAGCGGGGCGGTAGGCCTTGCTCGGCACGCTCCGTGTCCTCCTTGTCCCATATAGGCTCCACCACTCTGTAACCGCCGGGACCGAGTTTGTGTTCCCCTAAGTTCAACTCCCGCATTTCTTTCCCCCATTGACTTGATTCGGAGTTTGCGGTGCTCGAGCAATTGATCTTGAAGTCGTTGTAGTCATCTTCGTTGATCGAAGGATTTTTCTCCTTGATCTTCTCATAACTCTCACCTTTCTCGATCATTCTCTTCACTTTGCTTTTCCAAGTAGACAGGGCCTTGCTCATCTTTGTGAGGGCAGCATTGTGCACTTTATTCCCTTTGAGGATTGTGTTTTCAAATTCAGCGGGGAACTTGTATCGTTCATGCAGCTTCATGAAGAGGAGGTTGCGCAAATTCCCTTGGTCAGGATGCCTCAGGTTCTCGGTGTTGATCGAGACGGTGCTCCGGAGAATGCACCCGAGCTGAAGCGAGTACCCCTTGACTATTCGTTCGGGCGCCGTTGGATTCCCGTCGGAGTCCACTTCAGTAACTTCCTCCTTGAGGGTGCGGAGCATGGTCGGGTGCTGGTCCTTCCGTTGCCTCTTCGGTTGGCTGCCATCTGTGCGTGCGCCGCCATCATCAGTGGTGGCATCCTCGGCGGCACCATCAATGGTGGCATCAGTGGGGTCATCCTCGGTGGTACCATCAGTGGTCTCAGGATCGGTGGGGAAGGCGGCGTCCTCATACAAGTGAGGTTGTTCCTCCATCTCCTGGGACAGCTTCCAGAATGCCTTGCCGCCCGAACCCCCGGCTTCATCGTTGTTGGGCATGTTTCTCTCTAAATAGGAACAAAGTTGGTTATTGTCAAGGAACAAGATCATGGTCTCATCATTTAGGGTTTGTCGACACCGAGGCATCCTAAAAGCTAAGCTTTTATCATTGAGGGTTTTTCGACGCCGAGGCACCCTAAAAGCCTAAGCTTTCATCATTAGTCACAAGTACCCCAGCCCATGCATTAGTCACAAGTACCCCATATGTCCTATTTTTAGCAAAGTCATGCTAAAATTCACGGAAAATTTCAGCATGACCTTTGCTGAAAACAGGACATATGGAGTACCCGAATTTGCTGGAACGGAAGTTAATCGACATTCCAGCAAACTCAAGGGCCTCTCGGGTGGACAAGGCAAAAAAGGCCTCCGTCACAACATGGAAAATACATTGGCATGTGAAGAGGTGAAACAATATATGCATCTCCAAGCAGTATCATTCAACATTTTGGACAAACCACTACAAGCAACATGAGACACTGAAAACAATTGCTACCAATGAATCTACACTTCTATAAGAAAATAAATCAGAAACTTAGTCTGTCATCATTAGGCAGCCACCATTAGTTATTCCGTTATGTTAAAGCAGAAATAGAAAAATAGACTGAAAACACTAAAATCAGAAACTTAGTGCATGATACAGATGCAAAGTAGGTTCAAAGACAAATGAAGACCATATGGTAAGTACAGCAAGCGAAATAGGATCACCAACTAATAGCTGAATGAAAGGCATATGTATGACAGGCATATTTTCCGGCTACAAAGTGTTGTGGCAAATATGCCAGGCACCACAATGTGATCACACAAACAAAATAGCCTCAAACCAGTTATTCTCGCATGATAATATGAAAATGCATATGGCACTGCCAAATTATACTATCCATATTTTGGTATAATGTCATTATTCCATACAGCAGGCAGCACTGTCACCACAAATCAGTTATTCTAGCATAATATAAATACGCAGAACAGAAGCAACAATTTACATTTCTGCATATGGCGTTGCCAATTTTTTTCTATCCATGTTTCAATTTGATGCCATCACTCCATTCAGCAAGCAGCATTGTAACAAAAAGAAATTCTAGGCGCAAATTTCTTCAGAATGAAATTAAGTTAGTGAAACTATCACACATTTCTTCACAATGAACAGATTTATACTATCTATCAGCAAGTAAATTATGCCATTTGAACAGATTTGAACAGTGAGGGGGAGGGGGGGAGAGGAGGGGGGGGAGCTCAGGGGGGCGGAGGTGTGGACGAGGAGACGAGGTGGGGCGACGAGGTCCGAGTGGTGGTGGTGCGACGAGGTCCGG
>NC_041383.1:379215155-379215809 GCF_002162155.2 Triticum dicoccoides | reverse complement strand
GACGGGGAGAGCGGCGCCGAGGAGACGAGGACGACGGGGCAGCGGGGCGGCGGCGTCGGGAGAGGAGAGGGCGGCGTCGCAGCGTCGGGGCGTCGGGGCGGAGACGAGGACGACGGGGCGGCGTCGAGGCAGCGTCGGGGCGGTGTCAAGGTGGCGGGGCAGCGGCGTCGGGAGAGGAGAGGGGAAGGGGATCGAGGGCAAGGGCGAGGGAGAGAGAGGGGATATGTTTGGGTCGGGGAGGAAATATGGATGGGGGCGGCACAATACTAATGGCGCACCACCCCTCGGTGCGCCATAAGTACATCCATACTAATGGCGCACCTCGCCCTGGTGTGCCATTAGTATTTGTTTTTATTTCTGCTTGAGCCAACAGGTTATCTTGCACCTGACCTGATCCACATCAAGTTCCCTCTACTAGCTCGATTGGTCAGCAACCAATTCTCACACCAGGAGGTCCTGGGTTCGATTCCCAGGCTCCACAATTTTTTTATGCATTTAAAATGCTGTTTGATACTTATTTGTGTTTAAATACGTTCAAACTTGTTTAAAGCATAACAGTAATATTTTTTTATAAGACAGTAATAATTTTTTAAAAATAACATCAAACAGTAATGTCGGTGGAGCAGGGGAGGGTGCGGGGGGTGCGGGGGGTCG
>NC_041383.1:379210460-379214875 GCF_002162155.2 Triticum dicoccoides | reverse complement strand
GAGGGTGCGGGGGGTCGGCGGCTGCGGCCGGTGGACCGGGGGGTGCTCGGGGGGACCGGATCTGGCGAGGTGGGATAGCGATCGAGATGGAGGGGGATCGAGATCGAGTGTCCATGAAATTTAAAAATATTCATGATAGTTCAAAAAGTGCCCATGAAATACAATCGAGAAATGAAGGCTGCGATTTAAATACAATCGATCTTAGCTAGCTATCTGTTCACAATCTTCTTGCCCTTCTTTTTCGCAAATGGAGTTCTTCTGTGGAACGGACGTCCTTTAGGTAGGGTGGTCCTGCTTCTTCTTGTGGTGTATGCTGCTACTTCATCATCGTCGTCATGTTCGATCCTCGGGTCGCCGTACTTGTCGAAGTCTTGCTCATTGGCTACTCCATCCATTCCGATGATCTTCCTTTTGCCTCTCCTCACGACAACACGACTGGGCTTTGGTGGGTCAGTAATGAAGAAGCATTGGCCCACTTGGGAAGCCAGTACCCATGGCTCATTTTTCGCGGTGACGTTTGCGCCCGCGGTCTTGGATTTGGCTTCGGGTATAACCATGGTGGTGAAATATCGGTCTTCTTTTAGGACGCTCTTGGCCCATCTGACACGGAACATCGGCACCTTCTCTCCAGCGTAGCTCAGCTCCCAGATCTCCTCGATCCTTCCGTAGTATCTGTCCTTGTCCTTACCGGTGTAGGATTGCATCATTACCCCAGAGTTCTGATAACCATCGCTCTTCATGTCCTTGTCCTCGGTGTAGAATGTGTAGCCGGATATATCGTACGCCTCATAGGTCATCAGGTTGTGCTCGGCGCCCTGTGACAAGGCGAATATGAGTTGTTCTTCCGCGGAAGAATCTTCATGTAAAGGGTACGACAGAAGCTTCTGTTTGAACCAACGCGTGAAACATGAGTTGTGCTCTTTGAGTATATCTCCGTCCGTCCTCTGTTGGCCTCGGTCATTGTACGTCTTCTCAATAAAGGTTTTGTGCTCTACCACCCAAGGATCGACCACGTCTATGTGTTGTAGCGCGACTAGGTTTGCTCTTTCAAAGTCGGCGAGTCGACCCTCGAAGTCAACATGCATTTTGCGGCGACCCTCATGGTGACCCCATCCAGCGAGCCTGCCGAGGTGCCTGTTGACGGGCAGACCAACGGGGTTCTCGATGCCTAGATAATTCGTGCAGTAGGAGATGCACTCTTCAGTCAGAAAGCCCCTGGCTATACTTCCCTCTAGACGTGACATGTTCCGAACGTATCCTTTGATGACACCATTCATCCTTTCGAACGGCATCATGCTGTGCAGGAACGTCGGCCCGAGTTGGATGATATCCTCCATGATATGGACCAGCAGATGCACAATAACGTCGAAGAATGCGGGCGGGAAGTACATCTCAAGCTCGCATAGTATCACCACGATCTCTTCCTGTAGCCTTCTGAGTTGCCTCACGCCAATCGACTTCCGAGAGATGACGTCGAAAAAGTTGCATAGGCCAAATAGCATTTCATGGACGTGCGCGTCCATGATCCCACGGGTTGCAACTGGAAGTATCTGCGTCATCAGCACGTGACAGTCGTGAGACTTCATCCCGCTGAACTTCTGCTTCGCTGGGTCTAGGTATCTGCTTATCTTCCCCGCGTAACCGTAAGGAAGTTTTTCTCCTAGGAGGCAGGTGAAAAACTGCTCAATCTCCTCCTGACTTAGAGTGAAGCACGCGGGAGGGTAGTCATTTCCGGTCTTCTTGGCCTTTTTCCCTTTGCGACGACTTTCTGTGTCCTGCTACGCCTCATCATCATCATCATCATCATCATCATCATCATCATCATCATCATCATCATCATTAGCATGAAGCCCCTGCCTGATGCCCATTGATTTCAAGTCTGCCCTTGATTTCGGCCCATCTTTGGTCCTCTCTGGCATGTTGAGCAGGGTACCAAGCAGACTCTCGCACACATTCTTCGTGATATGCATGACATCAAGGCTGTGAGGCACACGGTGGATCTTCCAGTACGGCAAGTCCCAGAAAACAGACCTCATTTTCCATACCTTCAGCAGCGGCTCTGGCGCCTTTTGCTTCTTTCCCGGCAGTGGGCAGTCTTTCCAATTTTTCAACAGCTTGTCTATTTCCTCGCCGCTCCTCGTACACGGGCGTTTTCGGGGTTCGGTTTCACCATCAAACAGATCCTTGCTTTTCCTCCACGGGTCATCGTCGCGAAGCCACCTTCGATGTCCCATGAACACGGTTTTCGAAGACCCGGGATCTCTATCTAGCTGGCGATACGTTGTGTCATCCATGCACCTCACGCCTCCAGAAAATCCGTGGACTACCTACCCCGCGAGATATCCGTAACCGAGATAGTCGTGCACCGTCGTGAGCAGTGCGGCTCTCATAGGGAAATATTCTTTCTCTGCGGCGTCCCACGTATTGGCTGGCATTTTCCACAACGTGTCAAGCTCCTCTTTCAGCAGCCCCAGATACAGATTGATGTCGTTCCCTGGTTGTTTCGGTCCTTCAATTAGCATACTCATGTGAATGTACTTCCTCTTCATGCACAACCAGAGGGGAAGGTTGTACATCCACACAAACACAGGCCAGGTGCTATGTGTGCTTCTCTGGCTGCCAAACGGATTGACTCCATCGGTGCTCGCGCCCAGCACGATGTTCCTTGGATCGTTCCCAAATTCTAGGTCTTCGAAGTTCAACGCTTGCCACTGGCTCGCATCCTTAGGGTGACTCAGCATCTTGTCTTTTTTATCTATCTCCGGATCATTTGCATCATCTTCTCGCTTCTTCTCCTCCCTATCCGCGTGCCAACGCAGGAGCTTTGCTACCTTAGGGTCTGAGAAATACCGCTGCAGACGAGGAGTGATCGGAAAGTACCACACCACTTTTCGAGGAGCTTTCTTCCTCTTCTTGTATCGAGTGACACCGCACACCGGACATATGGTAGACTCCGCGTGCTCGTCCCGATAAATGATGCAATTGTTGATGCACACATGGTATTTCATGTGCGATAAATCGAGAGGTCGCACGATTTTCTTCGCCTCCTCCAAAATGGTCGGGCACTTGTTCCCCTTGGGAAGACGTTCGTGCCAGAATGGCATGTTCTCGTCGAAGCATGCGTCGGTCATTTTGTGTTTTACCTTCATCTCCAGAGCCATGAGCGTTACTTTCAGGCGGGTATCCTCGGGCCTGCATCCTTCATACAATGGAGTAACCGCGTCTAACTCAAGTTGATCCATCTTGGCTTTCTCTCGGGCGGCAGCTCTTGCGTTATCTGTCTGCTTGAGAAGCAGCTCTTGAATATGAGGGTCCTGCACCCAGCCCATCGATGGTCCAGCGTTGTCTGCTCCGCCGGCATCATCATCTTCATGATCATGCCCGTCGTCTGCTCCGGCATCTTCCTCATCATCATGTCCTGCATCTTCTACATGATGACTGTGTACAGCATCACCGTCGTGATCATCTCCTGGGGATTCTTCATCTTCTCGCCCGCTCCAGCCGCAGTGGTTGTCTTGCTGCCCTTCCTCATTTCTTGCCCGACCCCCATGGACGACTTCGTAGTCATCTTCATCACCTTGCCACTGATAGCCATCCATGAAACCACGCAAGAGCAGGTGGTCCCGCACCTGCCCGGAATCCGGGTCCGCAATAAGGCTCTTTAGCTTGCATCTTCGACACGGACATCTTATCTCCGTCTCGTTCTTTTGAAGCATCTCGGCCTTCGCGGACCTCAAAAACCTATTCACGATGCCTTCGGTCATCATGCGGACCATGGTCGCCTGCGGGGTAGAGCAAAACGATATTTTAGAACCAAGAAAAAATTTGGCATGACTTTCCCTAAAAATAGGACCAAAAAGAATGCTTAATGCCAAAATTCTCGCCGAAACAGAAATGAATCAACATTCCGGCAAAATATTGGCAACTATCGCATTTCAAATACCGGTACACCTCCAAACACAAACACATATGCAACACCACAAACATATGCAACACCACGAATATACATAGATCTAGCTAGGCCATAAAAAGTGCATGTGCACATTGTTGTAAGGAGAACAACATAAATATAGCTTCCCCCATACTTACCTATCAAAACAAGGTAATTTAACCACTTAATTTGAATGAATCTATGGTGTAAATGAGGTGAAAAAGAGGAGGCACCCGAGACAAGGAGGAGGTGGAGAGAATGAAGTGGGGAGAAAGTGAGTGTGGGTAGGAGAGGCTGTCCAAAATATCTTGTTGCTGCCCACTTACTAATGGCGCACCAACTCTAAATGCGCCATTAGTAATCCAGGTTACTAATGGCGCACCTTCTGGTGGTGCGCCATTAGTAGTTTTGCAAAAAAAACATACTAATGGCGCACTGTTCCACAGTGCGCCATTACTAGTTTAAACTAGTAATGGCGCACGGT
>NC_041383.1:379198600-379210092 GCF_002162155.2 Triticum dicoccoides | reverse complement strand
CACCAACTCTAAATGCGCCATTAGTAATCCAGGTTACTAATGGCGCACCTTCTGGTGGTGCGCCATTAGTAGTTTTGCAAAAAAAACATACTAATGGCGCACTGTTCCACAGTGCGCCATTACTAGTTTAAACTAGTAATGGCGCACAGTGGAACAGTGCGCCATTAGTAGTTTTGCAAAAAAAAGGAATAAAAAATATAATTAAAAAAACATTAGTGGCGCACTTTCCAACAGGTGCGCCATTACTAGTTCTAACTAGTAATGGCGCACTGAGTCTGGATGCGCCATTAGTATGTTTGGACAGGCGCACTAGTTAAAAAAAATTTGATACTAATGGCGCACCTTGGGCCAGGTGCGCCATTAGTAGTTTCAACTCTAATGGCGTATCAGAAGGTGGTGCACCATTAGTATATACTAATGGCGCACCGCTTGTCTGGTGCGCCATTAGTGTCAATCCCATCTATAGCCCTTTTTCTAGTAGTGTGGGGGAGGATTTCCACCGCTCCGCTGAGGCAACGCCCACCGGCAATGAGATAGAGGACATCGCCGCCTCCGCCGAGGCCCTGCCCCGCTGCCAATGAGGCCCCGCCACACAGAAAACGAGGAAGAGTAGAACACGGTAGGTCGCCGCCGCTCGGGTACAAGTAAGGCCACCGCTGCTACCCTCCGGTTGAAGCCAAGCTAGGCGGGTTGACCATTGACGGCCGGTTAGCTTCTTCGCGGCGACGTGGAGTCGGAGAGCTGCGCTAGAGAAGAATGCTGCTTCTACTTAACTGCTGGTGTAGTTGGCTGACTGACACATGGGCCGAACGGGCCACATATGAGTTATGCAACTGCACCTCCAGTTAAGTCACTGAAGCTTGTGTTCGGCTCAGCGGGACACAGGTGGGTAGCTTCAGTTAATTAATTATACCTCCAGCGCATCCCTTTTTAGTTGAAGAATGTATGAAATGTAATGAAATCCGGCATGTTTATATGAAATCCGACCGTGTATGAATGAGTTTATTTCGATTAGTTCGAATTCCTGTATCACTGGCATTGGATGAACATGCAAAACAATACGTACTAGCATTATTCCCAAGGCGATCACCTCGTTTGCAGCAGTTTCACATGTACTCCCTCCGGTCCTTTCTAGTCTGCATACAAGTTTTGTCTGCAGTCAAAGTATCTCTACTTTTACCAATCTTAAACAAAAAAGTATGCACTTCCACAATGTGCAAAGTAAAAAGGAACAGAAGGAGTACAAAGAGTTTGAGCAGCTTTTTAGCATTTTTGTACATTGAAATCAAACACACAGGCCTGGCAATTCATAGAGAACATTCAAAACAATCGATGATTATGCATCTCAGTGACTCACATGTCAGAGGCAATATTTACTTCACAACTAAAGAATAAAGAAAAAATTGATCGACGCTGCTGACAGCAAAGGGCGTCCCATTCGAAAATTTGACAAGGTTGTCCCATTCCAAAATATCAAATGCCTACGATTGTGGAATGGGCAGGGTTTGCCATCAGTTCGGACATTGACATGGCACCTCGTACTAAATAAACCAGCTGTTCTTTTTGTGCAGTTCCACCAAAATCAACCAAATTCGCGCGTAGCTTGTATGATTTTGCCCTTATATGTTGCGACGCCTTGAACTTATCGGCACCTCCTTTCTTGTGGTGGAAATGAATGATTCGATGTATTCATGAACATTTTGTGTAGTTCCCATTGAAATCAAGCTGAGCACCCCTGTTTGCACAAATACAAAAAAGTGATTAGTATAAAACAAACTGTACTATGAATTGACAGTTTCAACAGGCACATACATGGTCCATGTAGAGCACACTTTTAGAAAAATGGAACTCACTAGAAAGAATCCTAGAACAACATTGTACTCGCGCATCACAGCAAAAAAATGGAGATTTGTCAGTCCTTCTGAGCTGAAGTTAGTTTGGTCTTGTGGGGAGTAATGTAACCATCCTTCAACTGCTCCTTCTGATAAGAAGATAGATAGGGCTTCTTCATCCTGGCATAATCAGAACTAGTCACTTCACGCACTCCATATTCTTCTTCAGAGGAAGATGATCCTGTTGTGCAAAGACAAGAGGACTACTAAATGCTAGCATCCCTGTTTGCTCGAAAAAAAGGAAAGGAAATATTTAAAACAACACAGATGAAGCACTTCTCAAGGACAATACCACTTTTTTCATGATAGTATCTAAACAGTAGCACAACACCAATAGAGATGACAAAGCTCAATCATATGTATGAAATCAGTGGGCGAGTACCAACCTTTGTCAGGAGGCTTATTGTGTAGAGCATACAGATGAAGCACTTCTCCAGAACCATCTGTTGCTATCTACAGTGGTGGCCATGCTTACTATATACTCCTCGATTAGTTTAATGTTTCCAACATATTCTTGTGCAGTTCCACTAAAATATATGGTATCTTCAAAGAAGATCCCTGTTTGCACAAGTAGAGATAACTACGTATTACATTAAGAGTGGCATCAAATCAGTGGCAAAACAATTGCTCGTTCCAGCCATAGCAACAAATTAAGATGCAAAACTATATCATTACTTGTGTCATCACAGTTCTAGTGCTTCATTACAGCACCGAGAGTTGATTTTTGTTTTTCTTTCGCTTGTTCTTCCCCTTCATCACTTGGTTCAATAACAGACAAGATTCGCCTTCAATGTAAGATTTGGCATGTCAATTAGGGAGCACAAGTATAGTACTAAACTTAATTTTCTGGTGAAAGTGGCAAAATACAGGCCAGGAGTTGTGAAATATCCTTATTTACCTCAATAGGATATTACGGTGCACATACAGATTGGAAGTCTTGTCTCCATTTGTGCAGTTCACTAAAATCAAGCAACATTATCGTACAAGTAGCACAACATATGAAAGCACACTGCAGAATCATGTGAAAGAAGGCTAGTACTGGCCTCTCATGATGCGGAATTGAAACAACTCACAAGAAGAAGGTCTAAACCAAATTCGCCTTAACAGATAGGAAGTAAGATCTCCTCCTTCCACTAAGATCAAGCAATCAAGCAACATTGTCGGTGTGACATTTTGGTTGAACTGCACAAAACACTCTTAAAAAAGTGTTTTGTGCAGTGCAACAAGAGGTCACAATGGCAACGAGGTGAAGTAAATAACCCTGTTTACACAGAGGTGCAAAGGAAACAATTAGTGGTCAATAACGGTGGATGACACAGAAGCCAACAAAAAGAAGCATCTACCTTATCTAAATGGGAAAGAAAGCAAGACAGTAGCATTTCTCAAACGGTGGCATTGATTAATATTAACATAGAGATTATATTAACAATAAAATTCGTTAAACATGTAATTTTCTTTTAACTGTGGCATTGCATCAATTTTCCAGCGACATTATTAGAGGGTGTTTGTTTACAGGGACATTTTGGTGTAGGGACTAAAAAAACTCCGTGTCAGTCCCATCTAAACCAAACAGGAGGGACTTTTAGGGACTAAAAGTGGGCATTTGGGACTAAAGAAAGAAGACCCCAAGGGAGTCTTTTTGGGACCTTTTCCAATAGTTGCCCCTGCCACGCATCGCACCTTGTTTCTATTAGTTCATTACTAGGGGTAACATGGTCTTTTAGCATGTCATTTAATAACCTCTAGTCCATGTTTATTCCTTGGAACCAAGCAGGTAGGGACTAGGGAGTTTTTAACCAAACATGGCCTTAGATTAACAACAGCTAATGAGTTGCACGGATAGTCGATGCACCAACAGCATGTGCATCTACCGATGTACAATGGTCATGCACAGTCTATTGCAACAAAGAACAAACAACCAACTAGCATATTTGTGTTGGTCCAAGTTTTGTTATCTTTAGACACCTTTCCCTATGTGAGCGCAGCAAATCTAGTCCTGCTCAAACTCTACAGCCTTGTCCCTTCCTTTCCTTTTTGAACTAGTACTTTCGCCCCTTCCTTTTCTCTTTGAACCACGCCCTAGATTTATGCGATACAACTTTCCCCACTACTTTCCCCCATTCCTTTCCTCTTTGAACCACGTCCTAGATTCATGCTATACAACTTCCCCCCTTCATTTCCTCTTTGAACCACGTCCTAGATTCATGATATATACAACTTTTCCCACTACTTTCCCCCACTCCTTTCCTCTTTGAACCACGTCATAGATTCATGGTATACATGCAGCTAGAGCAATGCATGTGGAGTAAGTAAATCATACCTTAAGGTTCTTGGGGCGTGGTTCGGTGGGCGACGGGACGACGGTGAAGAAGAAGGGGTCGGAGGCCCTCCCGCGCCGCCGCTGGGTGGAAAGTGACCAGCTGCGCCGGTAGTGGATTCCCTTCCTCACCGATGATGACAGTGTTAAGCCTCCTTCCCTTCCCGGCGGACGGATCCTGCCGGCTCTTTGAGCAGCAGTGAGGGGATAGAGAGGCCAATGAAGTCTTGTTTAGATCTGGAGAGGGCGAGAGAGTGTGAAGAGAGCAACTAGAAGTGCTGAGGCTCCAGCGGGAGAGGGCGAGAGAGTGTGAAGAGAGCAACTGCAAGCGCTGAGGCTCCAGCAGGAGAGGGCGAGATAGTGTGAAGAGAGCAACTACAAGCGCTGAGACTCCAACGTGTATATATATACTCGAGAGAGAGTGTGAAGCGTGCAAACCCTAGAAAACATTTTGACCAGTCAAAGAATCCTCCTGGCACAAATTATGCTCAAGTGTAGTTATCGAACCTGAGACCTCAAGTTTGATGAGCGAACAGGCTAACCAGCTACACAACCCTCCCGTTATGTTCAACGAGAGGAAAATAACCTTTTATACATTCCTGCATTTGTGTGACAAGCATGCCGTGTTTTTTTGTGTGTGTGTGGGAGTCATTGGGATTTCAATCATAATCGTGTCATGTGGCTTTGGTTGTAAGACTATCCACAGTGGTGCAGAAATAATGTAGCCTTGGTCACCTTACCTCTCTCCACCTAGTACGTTGGGTCCCACCAGCCAGAGGGTGAAACAAACAAATTAATAAGAAAAATTAAAAGCGCCAGCGGTGTATCTTACCTCACACATCTCGCTACTGCTCGGGAACACTGTCCAATTGATCCCTCTGTTCTCTCATGTACCATTTTAAGTGAATCATTATTATAACATGCACACAAATTTTGGGCACTTGTATTCGACTTAAGTCAGTGTGCCACCGTATCTTGTATACTTACTACTCCCTCCGTCTAGGTGTAATAAGTCACGTTAGAAGGTGCAACGGGACCAAGGTGCATGCGTGTGCGTGTGTGTGTTTAACAACATGTGTGTGTTAGAGAGTGCGACAGATCGACCTACTCCTACAGAGAGATGGTGTGTAGTGTATGATTTTAGCTGTGAGAGTCGGTGCATCCTCTCATTTCCGGGCGTGTCTGGTAGGGACATGCGGACAGCTGCCACGCTCGCTCCTGACCAACCTGGCCCACCCAAAGCCCCTCCATCGCCCGCGCGCGCTTCTCGCTCGAAACGGTCAGTGCTGCTCCAAAGAATCGGTGCCGCATTCATGCCCGAGCAGAGCGGACGCGACCTATCACTGGCGCAAGAGTGATGGTTGCTTCGTCCTTCCAACTTACTGTTGGGTCTATGTGATTTGATGGCTCATTGGTCTTTATTACTGAGGTGATAGGACTGCTGGATGTCCCACGCTTTCGGCAAAAGGAGGTACCTATACTAGATTACAATTTTCTCCATTCTTACAGCGGAGGAGTGCAAGAGCAGTTAAAACATGCAGGCTCAGTGATTACATGGCCCACCTCACACTATCACCATGCGACACCTAACTCTTTACATAGTACTCCCTCCGTTACTAAATATTACTAGATGACTCCCCGCGCGTTGCCGCGGAACAGTGGTATATCTCTCTGCGCAAAATTATCGATTTTCATAGAACTAAAAAGAAAACTCTATAACCGCATGACAAATGTGGTAGCCAAACTAAATAAACTCCCATCATTATTTAGATCATCCCACATAAGGAAAAAAGATCAGCCAACTCCTACTGCATAATGGGATTATATTTTTCTTTTTGACATGTTAATGGGACTTAAAAGCTCACTTACATGCATGCTACCGGTGCATGCTTGCATGAAGACTGTTGATGTGATTTAAAACCCACTCACATGCATGTGCCACGGTATTTCTGCATGCTTGCATGTGGCTTATAGCGGAGCCTCTCAATGTCTAGATCAGACGGCTATTATGGACTGATTTACTTCATCTAATGGCTACATCAATTTTGATGATGTGGCTCAAGGAGACGATAGAGAATTCCAAGTAGTGGTGGCTAGCTATTACTAGTAGATAAGTCTTTTTAGAGATTCCACTAGGTGAACTACATACGGAACAAAATGAATGAATGTACACTTAAAATGCATCTATATACATCCGCATGTGGTTCATGTTGAAATCTCTACAAAGACTTATATTTAGGAACGGAGGAAGTACTGGTAATTTATCAGCAAGACAAATTTGTACAATGCTATGAAGCTTCCAGCTTCTGTTACATGTATCTTGCGTCCAAGGTTGCCCATTGCAACATATCATCAAATACAAAGGAGACTAACATGCATGCTATTGCATCTCAATGATTGACAGATCATAGCAAATATGTACTCCCTCCATTCCAAAATAAGTGTCTCAACTTTGTGCAAACTTTAGTACAAAGTTGTACTACTACTAAAGTTGACACTTATTTTGGAACAGAGGCAGCTAAAGAAAAAAACGATCCATGCAGTCCCTAGCCCTTGAACCGTGAACCCTGAACAGGCTTCAATTTGCTGGCAACGTTCGAGCTTCTTAATAAATGAAGTTTGCAACCTTTTGACCATTGGATCATTTTGTGCAGTTTCACCAAAATCGAGATGAGCATCCTTGTGGCAAAGAAATTGAAGAAGCGTGATTAGAATAAGATTACTGGGACTAGTTGATGAGACATAAACTCATCACAAATACAGTACGTATAAGCCAGTAGAGGTATCAGGTATGTGCGGGGCAAAGAAGTAGAGAAATATCCACAGGGAGTCATGTGGGCAGCTGGAGCAGTGGTGCAACCCGGCTGTAAAGGGAGTTGTACCTGAGGGACGTAGCTCAACCTTGAGGAGGGCGGCGGGAGGCGGTAGCTGCCCACGTCGCGGCAGTGAGCAAGGGACGAAGGCAACCTCACCAGCTTTGTGAGAGAGAACGGCAGGGACCCCTGATCGGGACGTGCCGACAGTGGGTTTTCGCCGTCGGCGACGGCCACCACATCTACACTAAGCATCCACCCCTTCCCCAAGCGGACGTGATTCGCCGGGATGTTAGAGATGTGGCCACAGTCGTTTTGTGCGAGAGAGTGTGAAGAGAGCAACCCCAACAAGCAACCGTGTAGGCTGGCCCGTCCTGACTATGTATATAGTGGAGCGGTTTCCTTTTCTCTCTATATGAACCTATCATATTGCGTACGTGCCACTGAAGAAAAAAAACTTTATTTATAAATGATGCAACACCTACTAGTCGTTCTCCTATAACCTTGCGCTTGGCATGTCCAAAATATTAACCTTGCGATTGGCTCTTCGCCTCTTCTGGAAGTCGAGCAATAATGGTAGTGCAGTATATATCGTTCTGGCTATATGAGACCGAATGAATTGCTGCACGTCCACCACGTGGGCGAGGGTCGAGGGGCGAGGGAGAGTGCTACATACAAAGCAAAATGAGTGAATCTACACTCTAAAATACGTCTATATACATCAGTGTTTGGAGTATGTACTAGTAGTTCATATTGAAATCTACTAAAGGACATATATATTCCAAACAATATGATATAATATCTATAACGAAGGTAGTAGAGACGAGGAGTAAATGGAGGGAGTAGTAAATTTTTCTCCTCGTCCTGCGAGGCACCGCGCGCATGGGCGAGGGAGCGGGCGTAAGGCGGAGCAAGCTTCACCTCATCCTGCGAGCCACCGCGCCCGTGGGTGGGGGAGACGGTGTACTAAGCAAGCTTCTCCTCGTTCTGTGAGTTGACGGGACACATCAAAAGTACTCCAGTGTATAGAGCCTTGCCTCTAAGGTAGGCCCCACATGGTTTTCCTCTTTTTTTAATTTAACATAACGCGTCAAGTCGCAATTTGTTTGTTCACCCGTGGTAGAAGATCCTCCCTCCACCAAGTGGACAACCAGTACACATCCCAAATTACCACGTGGGCTGCCTTTTTTGTACAGAAATGAGCTCCACCATGTACCCGCGCGGGTGTGGTTGGGAAAGAAACGGGAGTACGTGCACCGTGCATGCACCTCTTCTCTTCGTGCATGTCCTCCACCTATGTGGGTGTGTGTGAGAGATACAAACCACGTTCGTGAGTGTTTTTTGTTTTGGGGTGGGGGTGGGGGGTTGATTTCATGAATTATTTGTGGGAATATGTGTCGATGACATCTCAAACAAAATTTTGCATGCAATGTGTGTGAAATGGAGGCCTATCCATATCATACATAGAGGGTCGGGCAATCCATGAGAAGAGAGGGAGGGGTCATAGATATCGATAGAGTCGAAGAGAGGATCAAGTGGGTGGGTGTGAGATCGATGAAGAGAGCCATCGATATTGTGTGTGTCTGCAAGTCAAAGATATAGGGCGACTGGCCTACCGAAACGTTAGAGGGCACATGTCAAGTTTGTGTGTGGCAGGGAGACATGACTAGAGCGCTTGATGTATCGGTGTGTGTGTGGGGGGGAGAGGGTGGGGGAGGGGTAGGCAGAGGCCTAACTATAGAGGTAGAACGACTCGTATATGTGTTGAGAAGGAGAGACCCAACTATGTCTTGAGGGTGATCGGTCGACATCCATACATAACTGAAGGACGGGAAATATGATGGGACAGAGAGAGAGACGAGAGAGAGAGAGGGAGGGAGAGGGAGGGAGAGGGGTAGAGTGTTGGATGGGTGATGGAGTTGCTTCTCGGAGATGTTGGGAGAGGCCTACTAGACAAACTGAGGGTGGAACTGCAATGTTATCAATAAGAGTGGGGATGTGTTTCTGTGTGTGCCTGTGCGTGATAGATCTGTCGGGACGCATCCATGGATGATGAAGGGGAACCATGTGTTTGGTAAGCAAACCTAACTAGATCGGTAGATCAATTGTTGTTTGTCGGAGGAAGGGAGAGACACAAATAATGAGGTAGATCGATTGACGTGTGGGTAAACACAAGTTATAAGGACCTAGCTAGCTATATGTATAGCGAGAGATCGGTCGGTGTACGTAAATTTGTTAGAGGAAAATAAGGCCCAGCGAGACGGATAGACAGAGAGAATGGAGCTAGGAGGTGGTGCGAGAGGCCCAACTACTAGCTAGATAGGGGGAGGAGTGTGCAGTTGTGAGATCGATGAAAAGAGGGGCGAGAGTTTACACGTGTGTCTGGCCGTATGAGAGACACGAGGCAAGGACACATAAAGGAGGTGATTGAAGGTGTGTGTATATGTTGTAGGCAGGCATCGCTGGAGAGGTTTATTGATCGGTGTGTGTGGAAAGGAGTTGTGGAGACTCTGGGAGAATGACCTAAAGAAAAAAATGAATGTGCCCGGTGGATAGAATGCCGAGGGAGGGGGAGGGCGGGGAGGGCGTGTGCATGCACGAGATAAAGTTAGTGGTAGCTACAAAGGTTAGAGGATTGTGTGGGTGTAAGAGACTAACAAAGATCATAATTTGATATGAAAGTGGATTCATATATTTGAATAGGAGATCATAGTGTTTTAAACATTGCATGCATGAATATAGCGGTGCTACACGTGATGTGCACATGTTATACCATAATGTGATAATGCATGGCGTTTGCAACTCACAGCTAAATGCCGAACAATCTAAACCATACTATACATCAAACAATCTCACATTTTATTTGAATTTGTGATAATGTGTGGCATTTGTAGCTTACAACTAAATATCGAGCAATCTAAACAATACTATATATCAAACATTCTCACATTTTATTTGAATTTGTGGTAATGTGTGGTGTTTGCAACTCACATCTAAATACTTGTAGGCGTAGGGGGCGGGGCACCATACATAATGTGATAAACACATTATACATATGAGACATGGTTTAGATTATGAAGATCTAGCTAGAGCTAGAAATGTAATGTGATTTGATATCATAATAAAGTGGATTCAAAAAATCTAGTTCGAGTTCATATAGTACACATAGTTCATATGTAACTCGAGACTAATCATGTGGTGTGCTGTGAAGATAATACACAAACGATGGTTTAATTTGACAATAATGATGATTGTAGATCTTATTATAACAGAGAAACGAATTCAAATGCTTTGACTTCACAACAATCATCACTGTAGATCTTATTCAAATAGAGAAACAAATTCAAATTTAGTTCATATTGAAGCGGTAGTATATACGTTTGGAATGCACTAAAACGTTCATTTGAGTAGTAGGTTGCATGCATTATACACGTAGCAAAATATTTTAATTGAACATAACATGAATTCAAAGTTTTGAATGACATTTGTAGTGCACATTGATTTGGTACAGTACATGTTAGGCTTGTCCGGAAATTTCAACCCGTGCCTTGTTAGCCCGAAATATTTAAGATATATCTTTGTCTCGTTGTGCTCCGACAACTCCCCCCATCTCAACCTGCGCCTTGCTATTCCGAAATTACAACGCGCTTGAAAACTCCCACCTCCTATGAAATCCCGACACGTGAAATGCCCGTGGTATCCCTGAACCGAAAGAACCGCCTCAAATCGGTGGGGTGGTACTTTCGTAACATACCCCACATTTCGGACAAGCGCGTCTCTAAGACATGGTTCCCCACTGCCATCCCATCCGCCCAGCCATTCGTACACCGAGGCCGCGAAAACCCGCGACGGAACCCCACACCCTACTCCGTCCAGCACCCAGCTGGAGCCTCTTCCCCGACGACGTCGTCCACAGCAACACCTCAACGTCCCTCATCCACCGTACCGGATGAGGATCCATCACTGATCTCATCGTCCTGCCGGTTCAGCCACCCCGTCCTCCACCTCCAAGGAGCTTCCAAGACGTTCCCCTCGTCTTTTGCGCCACCTCCATTCCCACACCGCCGTCTTCACCTGCACCACCGGAAGAGCATCATCATCACTGTTTCCTCGGATGAAGCTGCAGCCTAATCGGCGCCACCAAAGAGGTTTTACACTAATTGGCGCATTTTCTTCTTGATTCGATCTCACGGTGCTGCCGGCGCTCGGTCCCGAGCCGACACGGCGCGGCTCCATCCACGGCGGCATCGCGGGCCACTTCCTCCACAGCGTCGCTCCCTCGGCGGCGACGTCCACATCAGTAGGAGCTGCTGTTGCTTTAGCTCTCGCTCGCGCTGCTGCTCTGCTCTTGCTCTCGGTCCCCTTCCTGGTCTGCTCTTGCTATTGCTCTTGCTTGCGCTGCTGCTCTCGCTCTTGCTCTTGCTTGCGATGCTGCTCCAATTTAGCTACACTTCAGTCGACTGAATCAAC
>NC_041383.1:379091793-379198391 GCF_002162155.2 Triticum dicoccoides | reverse complement strand
GGGTGAAGGAAGAACCAGCCGCAGTAGGGAGGGGGGCTCGCCGGAGAGGTACCCCACTATCTATCTTAGGGTTCAGGATGGGGGCGATGGTCGCCGGTGGTGGCGGGGCGTTGGTGGGGAGGTGGCGTGGGGATCGCCGGAGAAAAAGCTCGGCACGGGGAGGCCTAGAGGGATGGCCGTGGGGAGTGGCGCACCGCCGGCCGCGGGCGGCAGGGGGCTGCTGTTTGGCCGGTGGTGGCTGTCGGCTCAGGGGGGTGGAGGTTGAAGATGAACCGTAGGCCCTTGATTTCATATCCAACGGCTGCAAAATCGACTGATCAGAGATGAAAAAGTCAGTCGACCGACGTGTAGCCTCACCTTGCTAGTGCGTTCAGTTTCGATAGCAAAATTCAGTTTCGACAGCAAAATTCAGTTTCGACAGTTAAGTTCAGTTTTGACAGTTAAGTTCAGAGATGAGCGGCTGATGTATTTTACATCTAGCACTTTGTGGTTATGTATTTTACGTCATGTATTGCAGATGCTATTAGAATTCCACTCAGGTTAACATTGTTCATTGTCTCTCTTGTCCTGCTTCAGCCTCGGCGTTGTACAACTCACCGGAGCTGCTCCAACGACGAAACCCTCCATCACAACGGAGCAGTACCTCGGGCTCCATCTCCAGACTCCTAAGATCTTCTTCCCCTCCCCCGACAGCAAAGTAAGACGGAGCATCCTCACCGGCCAACCCAATCACGCTGAGATCGACATGTCTTCGCCAAAGAGGTTGTACACTTGTTGCATCTCTCTTTTACTCTACATGTTATATATATTGTCCACTGAGCACACGGATTTGTTCCTTTAGTGTCTCCTTGAAAGAAAAAACATAGCAATTTTAATTTTCACTTGTCCTCCTTTTCAAATTCCTATTCGTGAAGCACAAGACTAAGAGATAGTTGCATAATAGCATTATAACCGTACATTTTCTTGTGGTTTGACTTAATCTCACCATGCTTCTTTGCATCCTATGATCTTCTAGTTGTTGTGAATCAAACACCCAGATTGGCAGAAATCCTGTGTTTTTAAATTCTCTATTTTGCATGTACATTCCTATCCTATTCCTGTCTATTTCCTATCCCTGCATTGTTGGAATCCTCCAATTCGAACGAGCCCTTACAGAATTACTTCTCTTACAGATAGTTGTCAAAGAAA
Organism: Triticum dicoccoides; assembly: GCF_002162155.2. Lineage (NCBI taxonomy): Eukaryota > Viridiplantae > Streptophyta > Magnoliopsida > Poales > Poaceae > Triticum > Triticum dicoccoides. The sequence goes on along the minus strand of NC_041383.1, from coordinate 379,197,203 downwards.
ACCTTGCGTGGTTTGTCCCGCTCCTGCTACGCCGTCGTCCAACCCAGCTCAGCTGCTCCAACGACAGAAGGGCCAGCACATCAGGGATCCGGCCTCCAGACTGTCTATCGCCGCCTCAGATCTTCTTCCCCACCGCTGGTAGCCATGTAAACTGCATTACCATCATCAACCGAGCAGATGACCTCGAGGACTACACGGGTCCGCAAGAGAGGCCACACTCTTTCGTGTCTGCTTACGTTATGCATCGCTTAATATTACATGCTATGTTATCGTCCTATTCACCAATTAGACTCTGAGTCAGCTCCAAACTAATGGTCAAACTTGAGTTTTTAAATGGTTGCGGGGTACATATCGGGGCTGCTATCAATAGTATCTATCTACTATTTGGTTAATCTCCGGTGTCTACTATGAGTTTCATGTTGTGTGGGAAACAAACAGTAAAGAAGCCATTATCTGTATTTTTTAACTGAAGCCATTATCTGCCTGCTATTATTGGTTTTGGGTCTATCCACAGGTTGCTACCATCACTCTGGATTTCTGCATGCACTCCTTACATAATCTCACTATGTTTTATTCCTATGCATGACAGTTATTGTAAACAATGGAACTGAACATGTAGAGAAAAAGAGACGAGCCTTGAGTGGCAATAAAATTTAATGGAGACGTCGCTCCATGGTAGGCGCAAAGGCAGCCCCCCCCCTCCATGCATTTTGGATTGTAATAGAGAGGAAGATATCTATTTTGAGGGGGATTCAGAAGGAGAAGACAACTCCTATTTACCCCCTAAGGTCTTCGCTCTAACTTGGCATGCTGATGTTGGTTATATCATGCATATGGTGTCTTGCATTGCTTACTTTATACATCAAATATGTCATCTGATTAGTTTAGACATCCTTTGTGTGAATGCCATCTGTTTAGTTTATTCATCGTTTATGTGAATTATGCAACACCATCTTGTTTAGCCAGGCATCATATATGTGAATTTTGCAATGCCATCCTGCTTAGATAGTCATCTTATATGTAAATTATATCAGGCCATCCTTTTTTTCGTTACATATTACATTTGTCAACAATGTTAGTACATTCAACTGCTCTTCGTGTGCATCAGCCGTTTGACACGGTGATGGCAAATTCTGGAGTGAAAACAAGGTCTTCAGAGTAGACTATGCTATCTGACGAAGTGCATATCTCGCTGGTTACGGATAGCTCCTCAGAGGAGGATTCAGAGATAGATGACCAGTCCTATCCCCCCCCCCCGAGGTGTATGCTCTAACTTGGCAGGGTTATGTTGCTCATATCATGCGTATGGTGTCTCTCATTGCAATGTCATTTGACTAGTTTAGACATGCTTTGTGTGAATGCCACCTGTTCAGTATCTAATTACCATATATGTGAATTATGCATTGCTATCTTGTTGCAAGACATTATATATGTGAATTATACAATGCTATCTTGTTGCAAAGGCATTATATATGTGAATTATGCAATGCCATGTTGTTTAGCCAATCATCATGTATGTGAATTATATCATGCTATCATTTTTTTGTATTACATGTTCCATTTGTCGACAACATTTGTATATTCAACCACTCTTCCTGTGCATCAGCCATTTGAAGCGGTGATGGAAGTATCTGGAGTGCAAAAAAAGGTATTCAGAGCAGACAATGCTACCTGCTGAAGCAGACATCTTGCTGGTTACAGAGAGCTCCTTAGAGGAGGATTCAGAGACTGATGACCAGTCCTATTTCCCCCTTGAGGTCTATGCTCAAACTTGGCAGGGTTATATTACCCATGTCATGCATGTTGTCTTGCATTGCTTAGTTTTTACATCATATATGGATTGCCATCTGCTTACTTGCTTACTATATAAATCATATATTTGAATTATATCATGCCATCATGTTTACATAGTACATACACATCATCTATCTGAATTTTGGCATGGCAACCCATTTAATAAAGACATCATATAGTTATATCATCTCATCCTGTTTAGTGTTTACAGTCATCATATATTGAATTATGGCATTCTGTCCATGAATGTATGTGAATTATGGCATGCCAACCTATTTAATAAACACATTATATAGTTATGTCATGTCATCCTGTTTACATAGTCTCATATTTTGAACTATGTCTTTCCATCTTTTTTAGTTAGCCATCATAATGTGAAATTGTGTCATGCTATCCTGTTTAGTTAGCCATCATATATGTGAAATTGTGTCATGCTATCTTGTTTGGTTAGACAACATAATATGAATTATTTCATGCCCTCTTTTATTCACCACTATCGATTGCACCTATCTATCATACAATGTCTATACTTTCAATTATTTTTCTTGTTTATCAGCCATTTGAATTGGAGAGCGTGATGGCAGTATCTAAGGGAGTAACAACACAGCCTTCAGAGAAGATAGTGCTACCAGTTGATGCAGATAGAACCACGGTTGTACTTTCCCAAGGACCAGATCCACCACACATAACCCAGACTCTCGCAGATTGTACCCCTACCCAGTTGGACAGAGAACCAGCTACACCCCTTCTAACCCCAACCCCAGCAGATAGTAACCCAGTTCTAGTTGACACAGCACCATCTCCACCACAGAGCACCCAAACACGAGCAGTTAGTAAGCAAACTGCAGTGCCAAAGCACGAGGACCACCACTCCAAATCTCAACTCAACGCTTAAAGGAGAAGAAGATTTGTTCTTAGGTCAGGTTCTGTAGCTATGGTTCATACTCCTTTGCTCTTGTATTACTGTATTTACTCATACCAACTATTTTCAAATTTCAAGGATGGAATTGAAACTCCAATGGCGCAACAGGTATGTTTTAAACTTGTTTCTTTAACTGGTTTGCTGTTGTAACCTGCTCTATGTTGATTTCAGTTTCAATTGAATAAACCGTTATGTTCACATTACAAGTGTTGTTATTGCTCTATAGTTACCCACACTTATATTCTATTTATTCTGCTTTGTCTTGAACAAATATTATTTGAACTATGTCTCTATCTTGATTTGGCAACAAAAACTAGAATGATATAGACCATAAAGTGACCATGGTACATAGGTATATGTTTGTTTCATGCTGTTATCATGTCCACTTTACTACTGAACTCATTTACCAAAATGAGTTTCATATACAACATGGTAAACATGTGATGTGTCTGCTCGTTTCTCTTTTAGAATGCGGACAAAATATTGGAGAACAGTACCGCGTTATCCAATGGTAAAGGAAGTAATACAGATAAGGTTCAAGATAGTGAGATATCCCTGTTGGTCTCCAAGAAAGCTGATAAAAACTATCTTAACGACAGTGAGGGAACCCAAAAGTCATGTATTGATGTAGTGTTCGACTTACTGGCCACTACTGCTGGCACAAGCTCTTCGAACTCGCTGCCTGAATTAGTTTGTCTTCTTGAGTCTTAACTTCAAGTTGAAAGACATCGATCAGATGTGCTGCGACAGGAAGCTGAAGGACTGAGGAAGTCCCTACAGAATTCAGATGCATATTTTCTGGTGCAACAGCAAGCGCTGGAGGATTTAAGCGCCAAACAAGAGAAAGTTAATAAGCTTGCTAAGCATCTTGCCAGCATTATGGGTACCCAGGATATTGTTTCTTGAGATCTTCTGAAGTGGTTTCAGTTCTGGATTTGTTTTGCTGCGGTGTTTATTTGTGCTGGTGGCCAACTTTGACAACCAGTGTATATGATATGCTGCTTTGTTCCCTATATTTGCACTGGTGGCGAACTTTGATGCCCAGTGGATGTAATATGTGTAATAGCTGTGATAGCCTAGCATTAGTTGCTTGCTTATTTATTTCCTTGTTGTCTTCTTTATTTGTTTGCTTGTAGTCATTGCAGTTCTTTTTCCGCGGTTTGCTAGTGGCTGCTATAACCTATTTTTTAAAACTAGGCCACTATAACTATGGGCTAATATTTATTGTAGTGACACTGGGCCTCCTACTGGCCGTACAAACAGTGGGCCTTCTACGGGTCGTAAAAACAATGGGCCTCCTATGGGTCGTAGAAACAATGGGCCTTCTGTGGGCCGTATCATCAATGGGCCTTATACGGCTGTATGACCGATTGGCCAAACATGGGTCAAACAAACCGCATTATGGCCGTAAACGGGCTAGAGTTGGAATCATCCGTTCATGGGCCGACCATAATGGGCCATCGTTAATAGGTCGTATTTGATGACGCTATGAAAATGGCCCAACGTATTAACGGACCACAAACGGGCCGACTGTAACCACGAGCTGAATTTGGCCCACAAGCAGACAATGACAGTAATGGGTCGTAGGTAAACGAATGCTGGAAATGAGCGCAAGAATAAATGGGCTCTGAGAAGGCCGAAAGATAACATGGGCTGGAAATGGCCCAACGGAATAACGTGCCGTTAATGGGAAGTGATACACTGTTCATTACGGGCCAGTTTCACCACGGGCCGTTAATGGGTGTAAAGTGATACACTGTTCATTACGGGCCAGTTTCAACACGGGCCGTTAATAGGCCAAGAGTTACATAGGGCCTCATATGGGCCAAAAGACATCATGGGCCATACATGCGCCAGAAGTGAAAACAGGCTGGAATCATATTGGATGGCCTAGATGATGATACTGGGCCTAATTCAGATATGGCGTAACAGGCCTTGGGTTAGCGGGCTGTAAATGGGCTATATGCGAACAGGCTGTTAACATGCTTTCCATGGGCCGGCCCGCCATGTCTTGACCAAGTCAAACGGGCCGGCCTTTTCATAGGAATGGGCCTCTGTTGGGCCGTGCCACGTGTCGACGTATCATAGGCGCCTTCCGTCCAATGAGTGAATGACATCTGTCCCAACGATGAGCCGACACGTGTTTCCTCCAGCCAATGATGATTTTACACGTGGAAAATCCCCATTGGCCGGGGCAGTTAAAGGGTTATCGGATCCAAAACCCGACCCGATAGCTTAACGGCGTTCCGTTATGGTGGATGCCACGTGTCGGTCACCCTTGATGAAAGCACTTCTGTGACGTGCGATTTATCGTCATGGAAGTGGACACTTTCGTGATGATAATTTTAGTAATGTCATGGAACACTTCTACGACAACATAGGTATGACTATCTTGATTCTGTCATAAAATCGTCATGGATGTACATGCATGACAAAAAACGCGACCTACTATGACAAACATGTATCATCACGGAAGTGTATTTTTTGTAGTGGGTGAACTTGGAGGAATCACCTTCGATAGGTTCACACTTCAGGTGTTACACGATAGAGTCATCATCGGGAGTGGTGAATGAGGAATTACCCTCTAAAGTCCATGGCCGATTAGCTACAGTACAGAGATATCATCAGGAGTGCGATACGAGGTATCACCCTCGGTACTCAATAGTAACGACCCTGCAAAGTCGTACAACTAGGGGGTGCGATGATGTGTTGGTCCGTGCAAATCAAACACGTTGATCGAGCCATCGGTAATAATAGGGGCAACAAGGATCACTAACCAACCTATACTAAGCATATAGGATATCAGGAAAAGTAACAATAGCGAGATAGAAAATCAGGCTATGCATCACAATATGAGCTATTGAGTAACAGTAGCAAAATCTAATGCAATTATGAGACAGAAAGAATGGGTGACATAGGAATGATCAAGGGGGGTTTTGCTTGCCTGGAAGCTCTGCGGTAAGTGGCTGAACGTCTGTAGTGTACTCGTACTCAGTGGCGTCGGCGTCGGTCTCGGGGTCTACCGGAGAGAAGAGGAGGAAGAAACAGTAAATATAAAGCACAGAGATGCATCACGATGCATGACATGGCAATATGCTTTGCTAGGAGTGACCTATTGCAGTGTTATGCATTACAAACGGAGCGGGAAAATATCTGTGTATATTTCCCTGGCTTTAGCCATTTATCGGACAGACGATCCGGAGGGGGAGGTTCCATGTTTGCTGTGTTGGAGGCATGTGACAGGTATGTGGATAGCATATTTGGATTCATCATACTTTTTCTGCTCATTTTTCATACATAAACCTTTTTCATCTGACTTACGGATAATTTTTTATGATTTTCTAAAGTTTTAATCATTTTCTGAAATTCTCTGGAATTGTTTTTAATTCAAAAATAAAAAAGAATTGCTACGGGTACCCTGGGATTGTACGCATAGTGTTGCTTATTAGGCTAATAGGTGGGGTCATTGATTGAGTTGACCCGGTCAAAAGTTGTCTCTTCAAAAGGTGAATAGTGCCGGGGTCCCACTTATCATTGTCACTGGCTTTATTAGATTAATCATTTTTGTTTAATTAAAAGTGGGGCCCTTCTGTCATTGTCACAGTTAGTATTAGGATTATTTTAACTAGTTACTTAATTGAAGGGGCCTACATGTCAGTGTCAATTAGAGCTAACAGAGGGGGGTTAGGCCTAACTCAGTTAGGCCTCCCTAATTAGCCTGGGCTGGAGCCCATGTGGCAGTGGCCCAGCCGGGCAGCCACACGCTGGACACGCATGCGCGTGCGCATAGGCGAGCTACAGGGCAGGAAAGCGGGCGACAACATGTGGCAGCGGTGGGTAGGAATGCAACAGCGCAGGCAGTGGCAAGCAGAGCAGCCTGACTGAAAGGAGCAGTGGAAAGGAGTGGCAACAGTAGTCGCTAAAATAGAACAGCGAGAAATGAGTGATAACGGCAAAGGAATGGGGCGAAGGGGGATCGAGGGGGGAATGAACGAGGGCAAGCTAGGGTTTTTAGGAGACGTTCTTGTAGGGCTGGGGAGGGACACGTGGTGGTCATCCGTCCATGGCACCGTGGGATGGCCTCCACACCATGGCCTTTGCCCTGTAGCTCGAGGTAGCACTATAAAAAAACACATACGTGACATTTTGGGCTGAACGATTTTTTTTCTGTCATGCTTATGACACTTCTATGACAATAATTGTGACAAAAACTGGTATCAGCATAGATGTGGTGGGCTCCTACTTCTATGAAAAAAAATATTACAACGGAAAATGGGATTTTCGTCCTGGGTGGGCCGAAGACGCACCTGCATGACATTCTTTGGGCCGTCCATGATGGAAAAACTCGTGGTAGAAACAAGGGTGAGGAAAATTTCGAGGAGTTCCTGGTAACGGTGGGTGGTCGGGGCCAAGCGATGCACGGAGGGATTGCGTGTTTCTCTCGTACACGTACGTGCTTGTGTGCGAGGCGTTTGGCTCTAACTGAACCCAAGCGAGGCGTTCTCTTACTGAACCCGAGCGATTGCACTATCTACGTTACTGAACCTGAGCGATCGATCCCTTGGTTGTTAACTGAACCCGAGCGTCCTTTGCTACTGCTGCTAACTGAACTCGAGCGATCGATCACTGCTACTACTGCTACTTACTGAAGCCGATCGAACCTGCTGCCTCTAGATGAACAATGAATGTGGGGGTTGGTTGAACGAGTCGAGATGTACGTGGTTGGGGTTGGATGAACAGTTCCAGGTGGGGGTTGGATGAACAGGCCCTCATGGTAGCAGGCCGTTGCCAATGGATGAACAGGACCCTGAGAGGAGGCCGCCATAACCGAGCCGGTTGGGGGTGGATGAACAGGACCCCGTGGAGGGCCGGTTGAACAGTATCCAGTGGAGGGCTGGATGAACAGTAGCTGGTTGAGGCAGGAGGAAGACGTGGTGGATTAACAGTGCAGGTGGAGGCTGAAGGAAGTCGACGGTGGGTGACCAGTAGCCCGTGGAGTCCCGTTTTGCAGTATGCCATGCCCCTGCCGATAAACAGGACCCCCGTTTTGAACATAGCGCTCCAACACAAGTCCGTTTCCTTCATTTTGCGGTACGCCAGACCCCTCCCGATGAACAGGATGCCGTTTCGACCATAGTCGGTCAAATAGAAGGCAGTTTCCTTCATACTATGATACGCCATACCCCATTTCGGTTGTTCCATCCGAGCCGGTTGGCTCCCGTTGAACAGTATGCATTCAGACCCAGTCTATTGCCTCCCAATGAACAGGACATTGTTTCTTCGTTCCGACCCGGCCGGTTGGCTGCCCGATGAACAGGACGCCATTCCTGCCGTTCGTTACCTCTCCATGTACATGAGCCCTGGCCGTTTGTATGCATGAGTAGGCGTTCGAGACCCAGCCCATATGTACGTACGTGGCAGTATTTTTTGGCATGTGGATGTACGTACGTGTACACAATTTAGAAGGGACTGCCTGAACTGCTATGTCGGGGGCTCTACTACTACACGTGTTGCCGCTTGCTCGGTCACGGTTCATCGTTGCAGAGAGACCGATCAACTAGTATGTACGTACACTTTTGCGACCAGAATGACAACACTACGTATGCTTCGACCAGGTGGGTCCCGGCTGTCAGGGAGGATAAGGAGGCACTTCCTTGCGTGTGAAGTTAATTGACGGTGGGTCCGAGCTATCAGGGGAAGGATTCATTTTTTTCGCGCCTAATATGGAGGCACTTCCTTGCGTCCGAAGATATAGCTGGTGGGTCCTAGCTGTCAGGGGGGAAACGTTTTTTTTGCAAAATATAGCTAAGCCAAAAAATAGAGGCCCTTCTGGTAGGTCCCCGCTATCAGGTGGAGGAATCATTATTTTGCGTGTAATAAGGAGGCACTTCCTTGCTGCAGCCGTGGACCCAGCTGTCAGCCTCTCCACATACAGTCCTCTTCCGATGTAAGTTGTTCCTTGACCATGTTTACCACGCCGTGCTGAGAGCACCAAGGCGGTGGAGGATGGCGAGGCCTAGGAAGGGAATGACTAGGAGCCGGGAAAGACTTGGCAGTTGTTTCCCACGCGGAGGGGAGTAAGAGGGTTTACTGGTTGGGCTGCAGTGTGAGGCTGCCATTGTCGGAGAACAACAGGAGGTCGTGGTGAATACAGGGATGACCATGCCAGCGATGGGAGTAGGGTGGGTGGGGAGGCCTGGACGACAGCAGAGCCGGCCATGGGAGGCAGGAGTAGGCGGCACTGTCGGCGCTGGTTTGGGCGGCTGGAGCAAGGAGACCAGAGGTTGAAGAAGCACTACGGCCATTGGATGGACATCGTATGGTCACTGCAACTAGAATCGTTCAGATTGACTAAGTTGACAAAGCCCTCCGTCCGCGTCAACTTAGTAGGCCCATAAGTTGGCGTCCAACTATGGTGGGTCCCAGCTAGTAGGGGGAGTATTCTTTTTTTGTGCATAACAAGGAGGCACTTCCTTGCGTCCAAAGATATAGCTGGTGGGTCTGAGCTATGAGCGGGAGGAACATTTTTTTTTGAGAAATACAGAGGCCCTTCCGGTGGGTCCCTGCTGTCAGGTGGATGAATCATTATTTTGCGTGTAATAAGGAGACACTTCCTTAAGTGCGGCCGTGGACCCAGCTGCCAGCCTCTCCATGTATAGTCCTCTTTCAATGGAATTCGTTCATTGACCATGTTGACCACGCCGCGCCGAGAGCACCAGGGCAGTGGACGATGGGGAGGCCTAGGAATGGAATGACATGGTGTTAGGGAAGACTCGGCAGTTGCTTCCCATGCGAAGGGGAGTACGGGGGGTTACTGGTTCGTTTGCCGTCGCCAGAGAATAACAACAGGTGTGGGTGAGTAGAGGGATGGCCAGGCCAGCGATGGGAGTAGGGTGGGGCGGTGAGGCCTGCGCGGCAGCACAGCCGACCACGGGAGGAGGGAGCAGGCAGTCCCGCTGGCGCTAGTTTGAGTGGATGGAGCAGGAAGAGCAGAGATTGACGAAGCATGACGACCGTTGGATGGACATCCAATAGTAACTGCTCTTGTGCGTTGACAAAGTCAACAAGGCCTTGCCTGCGCGTTAACCTTTTTTTTAGGAAAGCGTACGCATCAACCTAGTAGGGCCACAAGTCAGCATCAAATATGTGGAAAACAGCATACAATCCATCTACCATTATTGCTAATCAATGTACATGCCATTGGCTGATTCTTAAGGATTTTTTTTAATCCCATATTCTTTTTGTTACCATTACAACCCATATTTTGGCCATGGTTAAAAATTCAATCAAATTTTCATATTTTGGTGCGGTCCGAACTATTTTTAATCCTGAAATGTCAAACCACATTCAAATTAATTTAAGAATAATAATTTTAATTTAAAATCCAACATAATGTTCCCAAAAAACAATTAAATTAAAAATGTCAAAATCTTAAAAGACAATATTTGAAACTAATTGCTGGTTTGTTGTGTTTTTAAAATTTACATCCCATTTCTTACTACTTAATTTGCTGGGCAAGCGAATACATTACTCTCGTCTTGAAGGATTTGTAGCCCAGCATGGCTAAGAAAGCAAGTAGGCCTCTGTTGGGTATTTATTTAATAAAAGTAGAACTAGGCTAGCCATTTTCAGCAAGAAAAAACACAACTGGGCTCATCATGTGGTAAACATAAAATAAAACCCTGGCTAGACAGGCCACAGCCCCCGCACAGCCTCGTTGTTACCCTGATCCGTCTCTAAAACTAGTAAATAACAATAGCGCGACCTGCTGGGTCCCTGGTGTCAGCCGCTCATTCTGTAATTCTCTTGTTTATTGACTATGTTGACAATGGCGTGGCCCCCAGATGTCCAACCATTAGGAGGAACCATTTTTGGGCTTGTAATAACGAGGCACTGATGACCCACAAGTGTATGGGATCTATTGTAGTCCTTTCGATAAGTAAGAGTGTCGAACCCAACGAGGAGCAGAAGGAAATGATAAGCGGTTTTCAGTAAGGTTTTCTATGCAAGCACTGAAATTGTAGGTAATAGATAGTTTGGTGATAAGATAAATAGTAACATGTAACAAGTAAATAAAGTAAATAAAGTGCAGCAAGGTGGCCCAATCCTTTATGTAGCAAAGGATAAGCCTGGACAATTTCTAATAATGAGGAAGGAGCTCCTGAGGACACATGGGAATTATCGTCAAGCTAGTTTTCATCACGTTCATATGATTCGCGTTTGGTACTTTGATAATTTGATATGTGGGTGGACCAGTGCTTGGGTACTACCCTTACTTGGACAAGCATCCCACTTATGATTAACCCCTATTGCAAGCGTCGACAACTACAAAAGAAGTATTAAGGTAAACCTAACCACAACATTAAACATATGGATCCAAATCAGCCCCTAACGAAGCAACGCATAAACAAGTGTTTAAGCTTCTGTCACTCTAGCAACCCATCATCTACTTATTAGTTCCCCATGCCTTCCTCTAGGCCCAAATAATGGTGAAGTGTCATGTAGTCGACGTTCACATAACACCACTAGAGGAAAAGACAACATACATCTCATCAAAATATCGAACGAATACCAAATTCACATGACTACTAATAGCAAGACTTCACCCATGTCCTCAGGAACAAACGTAACTACTCACAAAGCATATTCATGTTCATAATCAGAGGGGTAATAATATGCATTAAGGATCTGAACATATGATCTTCCACCAAGTAAACCAATTAGCATCAACTACAAGGAGTAATCAACACTACTAGCAACCCACAGGTACCAATTTGTGGTTTTGATACAAGATTGGATACAAGAGATGAGCTAGGGTTTTGAGAGGAGATGGTGCTGGTGAAGATGTTGATGGATATTGATCCCCTCCCGATGAGAGGATCATTGGTGATGATGTTGGTGATGATTTCCCCCTCCCGGAGGGAAGTGTCCCCAGTAGAACAGCACCGCCAGAGCCCTAGATTGATTCCGCCAAGGTTCTGCCTCGTGGCGGTAGAGTTTCTCCCATAAGCTTGCCCACGATTTTTTCCAGGGTAAAAGCTCACATATAGCAGAAGATGGACACCGGAGGCCCACCAGGGGGCCCAGGAGACAGGGGGGCACGCCAAGCAGGGGGGCGCCCCCCACACTCCTGGACAGGGTGTGCCCCCCCTGGTGTATTTATTTCGCCCAATAATTCTTATTAATTCCAAAAACATGTTTCGTGGAGTTTCAGGATTTTTGGAGCAGTGCAGAATAGGTTTCCAATGTTTGCTCCTTTTCCAGCCAGAATTCCAGCTGCCGGCATTCCCCCTCTTCATGGTAAACCTTGTAAAATAAGAGAGAATAGCCATAAGTATTGAGATATAATGTGTAATAACAGCCCATAATGCAATGAATATTGATATAAAAGCATGATGCAAAATGGATGTATCAACTCCCCAAAGCTTAGACCTCGCTTGTCCTCAAGCGGAAGCCGAAATCGAAAAATATGTCCACATGTTTAGAGATAGAGGTGTCGATAAAAAATAAAATACGAACATGAGGGCATCATGATCATTCTTAAAACAGCAACATATATAGATTTTATCATATGATTTCTTATGCTCAAGTAACAATCAATTCACAATGTCAAGTATGGTTCAAAAACTTCATTGAGAACTAACAAACTATAATCTCAGTCATTGAAGCAATTGCAATTTACCATAACATCAGAAAGAGTCAACAGTAGAGCTTTTCAGCAAGTTCACATACTCAACTATCTTGTAGTCTTCTATAATTGCTAACACTCACGCAATACTTGTGGTTATGGAGTTTCAGCCGGACACTGAGAAAGATAGGGGCTTATTGTGTTGCCTCCCAACGTATTCACCTTTAGGTGATGTCAACAATAATAGTCCATGCTAACTTACATCCAATTATATATATATATATATATATATATATATATATATATATATATATATATATATATATCACAATCTTTCAAACACGAGGAGCTTGCCAAAGGATAAAATGAAAAAGGGAAAGGTGTGGATCACCTTGACTCAAGCATAAAGTAAAAGCATAAAGTAAAAAATAGGCCCTTCGCAGAGGGAAGCAGAGGTTGTCATGTGCGTTTAGGGTTGATGCACAGAATTTTAATGCAAAAGAACATCACTTTATATTGCCCCTTGTATGTGGACCTTTATTATGCAGTCCGTCGCTTTTATTACTTCCACAACAAGATCATACAAAGGTTATTTTCTCTGCACTAATAAGTCATACATATTTCGATAGCAATTTTTATTGCTTGCATCATGACAACTTACTTGAAGGATCTTACTCAATCCATAGGTAGGTATGGTGGACTCTCATGGCAAAACTGGGTTTAAGGATATTTGGAAGCACAAGTAGTATCTCTACTTGGTGCAAGGAATTTGGCTAGCATGAGGGGGAAAGGCAATCTCAACATGTTTGGAAGGTCAATGACAATATACTTTAACTGAGATGCGCGAAAACATAAACCATTATGTTGTCTTCCTTGTCCAACGTTAACTCTTTTAGCATGTCATACTTAATGAGTGCTCCCAATTATAAAAGGTGTCCAAGATAATATATTTGTATGTGAACCCCTATTTCCATATCACTTCCTATTAATTGCAACGATGATCAAAACTACGTTTATCAACTCTCAACAATTTTTATGCCTCATACTTTCTATGTGTGAAGTCATCACTATCCATAAGATCAATATGAACTCTTTTATTCTTTCTACTTTCTCAAGATCATAGCAACATAGCAAAGCCCTTGACTCAACACTAATCTTTACTATAGATAGCTCATGGACTCGATTACAAAAAGAGATCACAACGCAGAACTCAAAACTACTTGATATCAAAACTTCAATCAACTAGATCAAGATACTACTAAAAGGATCGAACTAAATAAAACGGTAAAGATAGGAGTGTGATGGTGATACGATACCGGGGCACCTCCCCCAAGCTTGGCAATTTCCAAGGGGATTGCCCATACCCATGTGATTATGTCCTCGGAGGTGATGGAGGTGATGATGATGACGGTGGATAATCGCACATTGAGCGTAAAAGCTCCTCCAACTTGCGAATAATGCCCTTGAGTCCGGCGATATGATCCTTCAACAGAATATTCTCCTGTGTGAGATACTTGTTCTTGGGAGCGCTTGGAGACGACATGATGCTCTAGATCTGAAACAGAAACAGCTCGAAACGAAAACCGAGGATAATTGCGTGATACGATGGTCAAAACATTCGGGAGTATATATTATAAATTTTTAACGACCAAAATACGTAACATGCAAGGAAACGGAGTCCGGGAGGCACACGAGGTGCCCACGAGACAGGGGGCGCGCCTAGTAAGGGTGGGCGCACCCTCCACTCTTGTGGGGGCCTCGTGTCCCTTTCGGACTACTTCTTTCTTCCTAAAATTCTTAAATATTCCAAAACTGATAAAAATTGCCATTGGAGTTGTTTTGGAGTTGGTTTACTTACCGTACCACATACCTATTCCTTTTCGGAGTCTGGAACATTCTGGAAAGTGTCCCTTATGTATTCCTCCAGGGTTATGGTTTCAATGATATTAGTTTCAACATTGATAAGATTACCTGAAATATAATGTTTAATTCTTTAACCGTTTACCACCCTCGGACTTGTGCCTTCGAAGTTGTTGATTTTTATGGCACCAGAACGATAGACCTCATCGATAACGTAGGGACCTTCCCATTTTGAGAGAAGTTTTCCTGCAAAAAATCTTAAACGAGAGTTGAATAATAACACATAATCTCCTACGTTAAACTCATGCTTTTGTATCCTTTTGTTATGCCAGCGTTTGACTTTTTCTTTGAATAGCTTGGCATTCTCATAGGCTTGTGTTCTCCATTCATCAAGTGAGCTAATATCAAACAACCTCTTCTCACCTACAAGTTTGAAGTCATAGTTGAGCTCTTTAGTATCCCAATATGCTTTATGTTCAAGTTCAAGAGGTAAATGACACGCTTTTCCATAAACCATCTTATATGGAGACATACCCATAGGATTTTTGTAGGCAGTTCTATAGGCCCATAATGCATCATCAAGTTTTTTGGACCAATTCTTTCTAGATCTATTCACAATCTTTTGCAAAATTAATTTGACCTCTCTATTGCTCAACTCTACTTGACCACTATACTGCGGATGATAAGGAGATATGATTCTATGATTGACATCATACTTAGCAAGCATCTTACGGAAAGCACCATGAATAAAATGTGAACCACCATTAGTCATAAGATATGTAGGGACTCTAAATCTCGGAAAAATAACTTCTTTAAGCATTTTAATAGAAGTGTTATGATCAGCACTACTAATTGGAATAGCTTCTACCCACTTAGTAACGTAATCAACAGCAACTAAAATATGTGTATAACCATTAGAGGCAGGAAAAGGTCCCATATGATCAAAGCCCCAAACATTAAATGGTTCAATAACAAGAGAGTAATTCATAGGCATTACTTGATGTCTACTAATGTTACCTATTCTTTGACATTCATCACAAGATAAGACAAACTTACGAGCATCTTTGAAGAGAGTAGGCCAATAAAAACCGGATTGTAGTACCTTGTGTGCAGTTTTATCTCCAGCGTGGTGTCCTCCATAGGATTCAGAGTGACACTTGCGTAGGATCTGTTCCTGTTCATGCTCAGGCACACAACGTCTAATAACACCATCTACTCCTTTATAAAGGTGTGGGTCATCCCAGAAGTAATGTCTTAAATTATAAAAGAACTTTTTCTTTTGCTGGTATGTGAAACTAGGCGGTATAAATTTAGCAACAATGTAATTAGCATAATCAGCATACCAAGGAGCAGTACGAGAAGCATTATCGACTGCTAATTGTTCATCAGCAAAGCTATCATCAATAGGCAGTGGGTCATCAAGAACATTCTCTAACCTAGACAAGTTGTCTGCAACGGGGTTCTCAGCTCCCTTTCTATCAATAATATGCAAAACAAATTCTTGGAGCAAGAGAACCCATCTAATGAGTCTACGCTTAGCATCTTTCTTTTCCATAAGATATTTAATAGCAGCATGATCAGTGTGAATAGTAACTTTGGAATCAACAATATAAGGTCTAAACTTATCACATGCAAACACAACTGTTAAGAATTCTTTTTCAGTAGTAGCATAATTTCTCTGGGAAGTATCAAGAGTTTTACTAGCATACTGGATAACATTCAATTTCTTATCGACTCTTTGCCCTAGAACAACACCTATAGCATAATCACTAGCATTGCACATAATTTCAAAAGGTAAATTCCAATCAGGTGGCTGAACAATAGGTGCAGTGATTACAGCTTTCTTAAGTATTTCAAATGCTTCTACACAATCATCATTAAAGACAAAAGGAATATCTGTTTGCAATAAATTAGTTAGAGGCCTAGAGATTTTAGAAAAGTCCTTAATGAACCTCCTATAAAAACTGGCATGACCAAGGAAACTTCTTATACCTTTTATGTCCTTGGGACACGACATCTTTTCAATAGCATCAACTTTGGCTTTGTCAACTTCAATACCTCTCTTGGAAATCTTATGCCCCAAGACAATGCCTTCGTTAACCATAAAGTGACACTTTTCCCAATTCAGGACGAGACTAGTGTCTTCGCGTCTCTGCAAAACTCGATCAAGGTTGCTTAGACAATCATCAAAAGAGGATCCATAAACAGAAAAATCATCCATGAATACCTCACAAATCTTTTCACAAAAATCAGAGAATATAGCCATCATGCATCTTTGAAAGGTAGCAGGTGCATTACATAAACCAAAAGGCATACGTCTATAAGCAAAAGTACCAAAAGGGCAAGTAAATGTAGTTTTAGATTGATCCTTCGCTAACACAGGTATTTGAGAGAAACCAGAATAACCATCTAGAAAGTAGAAATGTGTGTGTTTGGATAGTCTTTCTTGCATTTGATCAATAAAAGGTAAAGGGTAATGATCTTTCTTAGTAGCTTTATTTAACTTATGGAAATCAATTACCATCCTATAACCTATAATAATTCTTTGCGGGATCAATTCATCTTTATCATTAGGAACAACGGTAATACCTCCCTTTTTAGGAACACAATGGACATGGCTTACCCATTCACTATCAGCAACGGAATAAATAATACCTGCCTCAAGGAGCTTTAGTATGTCCTTTCTCACCACTTCTTTCATCTTGGGATTTAGTCGTCGTTGAGGATCTCTAACTGGTTTGGCATCTTTTTCCACTGTAATTTTGTGTTGGCATAATGTCGGACTGATGCCCTTGAGATCATCCAGAGTATATCCAATAGCTGCTCAGTGCTTCTTCAGAGTTTTCAATAATCTTTCTTCTTCTTGCTCTGAAAGGTTAGCACTAATAATAACAGGATATATTTCCTTTTCATCAAGATAAGCATACTTAAGATTTTCAGGTAATGGTTTGAGTTCAAACACGGGATCACCCTTGGGTGGAGGGGGATCCCCAAGAATTTCAACGGGAAGGTTATGTTTCAGCATAGGTTCCTATTTAAGGAACACTTCATCTATTTCCCTTCTTTCCTTCATAAACATATCGTTTTCATGGTCTAGGAAATATTGTTCTAACGGATCAGTAGGAGGCACGAAAATGGAAGCAAGACCAATAATCTCATCCTTACTAGGTGGTTCCCTAAAACTTAGCAAAATTAAACTCATGAGACATACCATCTACGCCAACGGTGACAGTATCTTTTTCACAATCAATCTTAGCACTAGTTGTATTCAAGAAGGGTCTACCGAAAATAATGGGACAAAAATCATCTTGTGGGGAACCAAGAACAAGAAAATCAGCAGGGTATTTAACCTTCCCACACAAGAGTTCAACATCTCTAACAATCCCAATAGGTTTAATGGTATCCCTATTAGAAAGCTTAATAGTAACATCAATGTCTTGTAATTCAACAGGTGCAATGTCGTGCATAATTTCTTTATATAGATCATAAGGTATCGCACTAGCACTAGCACCCATATCACATAAGCCATGATAACAATGATCTCCTATTTTAACAGAAATGACGGGCATGCCTACGACAGGTCTATGTATCTTAGTATCTGGTCTAGCAATATTAGCAGTCTCACCACAAAAATAAATAACATGCCCATCTAAATGATCATCCAATAGAATTTTAACCACATCAATACTAGGTTCAACATTAATTTGCTCAGGAGGTGTATAAGTCCTAGTATTACTCTGAAAAACAATAGTCGAAGCTTTAGCATGATCTTTTATCTTAACAGGAAATGGGGGTTTCTCAACATAAGTAGTAGGAACAATAGGATCACTATAGGTGATAGTATTTTCTTCAATTGTAATAGGTGCAACTACTTTCACTTCAACAGGAGGATTATATTTAAACCACTTCTATTTAGGTAGATCAACGTGAGTATCAAAAGATTCACAGAAAGAAGCTACTATCTTAGAGCCAAGTCCATACTTAGCGCTAAATCCACGAAAAGCATCGGTATCCACAAAAGATTTAACACAATCGAACTTAGGTGTCATACCTGACTACTTACCATCGTCGGAACCCCAATCTTCAGAGTTGCGTTTAATTCTTTCCAATAAGTCCCATTTGAAATCAATAGTCTTCAGCATATAAGAACCAGCATAGGAAGTATCGAGCAAGTTGCGATTATCAAGAGAAAGCCGAGCATAAAAGTTCTGAATAATCATTTACCGAGAGAGCTCATGATTGGGGCATGAATATAACATTGACTTAAGCCTCCCCCAAGCTTGAGCGCTGCTTTCTCCTTCACGAGGCCAGAAATTATATATGTAATTATGATCACGATGAACAAGATGCATAGGATAGAGCTTCTGGTGAAATTCCAACTTCAATCGCTTATAATTCCAAGATATTGTATCATCACATAGCCTATACCATGTCAATGCATCTCCCTTCAAAGATAAAGGGAAGACCTTCCTTTTGACAACATCATCGGGAATACCTGCAAGCTTAAATAATCCACAAACTTCATCCACAAAGATAAGGTGTAAATCGGGATGCAATGTTCCATCTCCTGCAAATGGATTAGCTAGCAGTTTCCCTATCATACCCGAAGGAATTTCAAAGTAAATATTTTCATAAAGTTCAGTAGGTTGAGGAGCAACTCTTTGCTCTTCTGGTCGGGGTGAAGATACCCCGAACAAGCCCCTCAAAGGATTAGTTTCCATAGTGACAAGTAACAGAAAATTTCAGCACACTATATAAATGTTTCCTTACCAAGTTCCGCTCACCAAAAATGCTACACTCCCCGGCAAAGGCACCAGAAAAGAGTCTTGATGACCCACAAGTGTAGGGGATGTATCGTAGCCCTTTCGATAAGTAAGAGTGTCGAACCCAACGAGGACTAGAAGGAAATGATAAGTGGTTTTCAGTAAGGTTTTCTCTCCAAGCACTGAAATTGTAGGTAATAGATAGTTTTGTGATAAGATAAACAGTAACGAGTAACAAGTAAATAAATTGCAGCAAGGTGGCCCAATCCTTTATGTAGCAAAGGATAAGCCTGGACAATTTCTAATAATGAGGAAGGAGCTCCCGAGGACACATGGGAATTATCGTCAAGCTAGTTTTCATCACGTTCATATGATTCGCGTTCGGTACTTTGATAATTTGATATGTGGGTGGACCAGTGCTTGGGTACTGCCCTTACTTTACAAGCATCCCACTTATGATTAAACCCTATTGCAAGCGTCCACAACTACAAAAGAAGTATTAAGGTAAACCTAACCACAACATTAAGCATATGGATCCAAATCAGCCTGTAACGAAGCAACGCATAAACTAGGGTTTAAGCTTCTGTCACTCTAGCAACCCATCATCTACTTATTACTTCCCCATGCCTTCCTCTAGGCCCAAATAATGGTGAAGTGTCATGTAGTCGACGTTCACATAGCACCACTAGAGGAAAAGGCAACATACATCTCATCAAAATATCGAACGAATACCAAATTCACATGACTACTAATAGAAAGACTTCACCCATGTCCTCAGGAACAAATGTAACTACTCACAAAGCATATTCATGTTCATAATCAGAGGGGTAATAATATGCATTAAGGATCTAAACATATGATGTTCCACCAAGTAAACCTATTAGCATCAACTACAAGGATTAATCAACACTACTAGCAACCCACAGGTACCAATTTGTGGTTCTGATACAAGATTGGATACAAGAGATGAACTAGGGTTTTGAGAGGAGATGGTGCTGGTGAAGATGTTGATAGAGATTGACCCCCTCCCGATGAGAGGATCGTTGGTGATGACATTGGTGATGATTTCCCCCTCCCGGAGGGAAGTGTCCCCGGCAGAACAGCTCCGCCGGAGCCCTAGATTGATTCCGCCAAGGTTCCGCCTTGTGGCGGCTGAGTTTCATCCCGTAAGCTTGCCCATGACTTTTTCCAGGGTAAAAGCTCTCATATAGCAGAAGATGGACATCGGAGGCCCACCATGGGGCCCAAGAGACAGCGGGGCGCGCCCAGTAGGGGGGCGCCCCCCACCCTCCTGGACAGGGTGTGGGCCCCCTGGTGTATTTATTTCACCCAATAATTCTTATTAATTCCAAAAACATATTTCATGGAGTTTCAGGATTTTTGGAGCAGTGCAGAATAGGTTTCCAATGTTTGCTCCTTTTCCAGCCAGAATTCTAGCTGCCGGCATTCCCCCTCTTCATGGTAAATCTTGTAAAGAAGAGAGAATAGCCATAAGTATTGAGATATAATGTGTAATAACAGCCCATGATGCAATAAATATTGTTATAAAAGCATGATGCAAAATGGACGTATCAGGCACTTGCTTGCGTACTGCCATGACCCTGGTGGGTCCCTACTGTCATCCTCTCCGCGTACAGTCATCTCCTTATTCATGTCGGTTGTTGACCACATTGACAATGCCAGATGGCGGCGCACCGCACACGGCGAGCGAACCAAGGCGTAGGACGACGGTGAGGCCTCAGACGGAATGAACATGAGGAGTGGAAGATGCGCCAGTCTAGTCGCAGGCGGAGGGGAGTATGAGGGTTGGCTTGTTTAGGCGCGGGTTCATGTTGGGGGTGACATCGCCGGAGAATAACAAGATGTGTGGGGGAATAGAGGGATGGACTGGCCAACATTTGAGGGTACGGTAGGACGGTAGAGGCGCAGCCAGCCGTGGGAGGCGGGAGCAGGCAGAATCGACGGGATGGTTTGGTTTGGGCGGCTGGAGGAAGAAGACAAGAGATAGAAGATACACGACATATGTTGGATGTCAATCCAACGGCTGATAGGCAGAATCATTCGTTGAGTAGTAAGTCGACACCACCTTGGATAGGCCTTTTCCTCGTGGGCCCCAAATGTTAGAATCCAAATCTGTCACGGCCATGCAGCCTTTCTTATGAAAATTTACAACCCATTTAGTGTGCTAGTTCAAAATAGGTTTGTGGGTGCTGGTGGGGGCTAATCACTTGGTTTCTGTAATGCACAGTGAGCTCAAGCAGCCGACGAGAGTGATGTTATTTCCCTTGGTAGGGATTTCTTACAATATTTATCTCTTAATTGAACAAATGGTAAGCCATTTGCCTTGTTTCGAACAAAATATGACAATCATAGCCGAGTTGAAACCCAGCTTAAAAATTGTACGAAAGCATGAGGGTTAATGTTCATCAGGTTTAGACAAAACCCATATTGAAAAGGGAAACAACATCTAACTCCAACACTATTTTCGGCAGTCACAGTCAAATGGATCGGCCAGGTCCATAGAATGAACATCCTGGGTCGTAAAATTTACTAGATTATGACCACAAGAT
This sequence comes from Triticum dicoccoides, assembly GCF_002162155.2. Classification (NCBI taxonomy): domain Eukaryota; kingdom Viridiplantae; phylum Streptophyta; class Magnoliopsida; order Poales; family Poaceae; genus Triticum; species Triticum dicoccoides. The sequence continues at coordinate 379,175,666 of NC_041383.1, read as the reverse complement.
GTTGTAAACAGAAGCCCGACATGTTCAAAAGCCCTTTTGTCCACCTGAAAGTCCTTTTTTGCTCTTCGACATACCCATCCGTCAAAACCATGCTGCTGATAAACTTAAGCCTGATGGACAATAGTAACCTCACATTCGGCAGGAAAAATGTGACGAATCTAGTGTTTGCATGGTTGGCTACATATCGTTCCAGCGTTATTGTCTTCAATCGAATGTCATGAGAAGTGAGAAAATCCCGGTGCTTACGAATCCACCAGTTGGTTATAAGTTTATTACCCCGTCCTGTTGCCTAAATAGACATGAAGATTGAAACCGTTAAGGTCTAAAAAAAGAGTGTCGAAAGTGCAATAGTTGAAAGGTTAATTCTAGTACACTATATGTGGGCTTCCAATGTGTGTGAAATTATCACCTTTATATATAACTTATCCACACATGGAAAGCATTGCACTAAGCCAATAATCTTGTTCAGATCAAAACTATTCACATGGATATATAAGATCTTGACAGAATCTAGCACCATTGATAGGCTATCCATGGACAAACTCTTCATTGAGCATAGAACATAATATTAGTACAAAATATGTACTCCAAGATGATATAGAACTTATGCGCAGAAATTTAAAATGCAGCTTATGATTACAAGTGTAGATGATAATATACAGTACCTGAAGAACTGTGGAGCCAAACACCATCTTGAAATGAGCACATAGATTATGTATTACACCCAAGGTCTCCACTTTAGGCACAGAGATGACACTTATTTGCGACGGTGAATAACTAGAATCAAGGATTAATCTTTGAAATGAAGGGACATCTTCGACGATGAGCTGCCTTCTGTCAAAAGAAATTCCAATTCTTACATGGTTAGGCAACTTTATTTGGATACAACCGATTCTAACTATGAAAACAAGCACCAAGCACACCAGGGCAGTGCAAATGGAGTGGATGATGTTGTGCAATGAGGCCTCCGACATACGAACCCGCACAAGTGAAAGTTTTTTGAGAAATAGGAGTTTCCCAGACTGTGCACACGCATGGGAACAAGATTGAGGCACCAACCCAAGTCAGAGCACAAAAGACCAAGAACTTCGAAGGAACAACAAGCATATCAAGAGGACCAGAGTCAAGCCAGAGAAGCAAGATGTCACCAAAAGAAGAGCCTCCCTTGCCGGGCAGGCGAGCCCGGCAGGGACGATGCCACCCCGAGAAGAAGGAGCCCAAGACGTCCCAGCAGGGCTTGCCGGGACTCACGAGGGCAAAACCACCTCACCCAACCACTCCACGACCCACATCATCAATCAGTGTGGTGTCAAGCCGCAAAGTGACTTAGTGGCAGCCATTCGCCACATGGCAACTTTTCTCTACACAAGACGCCTACAGACAACACCCTTCCCGTGATGTGTCAAGCAAGCAGATGCAAAGCTGGCAAGATAGCCCGGTAGGGTTGCCGGGCAGCCAACGACGTGACGTTAAGTGGTGCATTTAATGCACCTTGTCAGCCTGTAGAGTTAGGTATGATAGCATTATTTGCAATCTTATCAGTGCATAATGACTACTTTACCATTGTGGTAACCCCTTAATCTATAAAAGGAGGCCCATGGCAACCGTAGAAGAGGTTAGAAGGTTCAACTCACACCCACGCGCGCGTAGCCACTGCCGCCCCTGCCGGGCAAGTGTACTACATTCCACCACCACTCTTCCACCTTCAATCCACCAAAGCAGGAGTAGGGTTTTATGCCTCATGGCGGCCCTAACCAAGGTAAAATTGCATGTGTGATCTCTGTCGTGCTGCCCCACACTCGTCTGCTCTTTGTGCAATACGACGTCCCCCTACTAAACCAGCAAGGGGCCCTCTAGTCCCATAGGTGGTCGTGCTTTCCCACGACATCTTTAGTTCACTAGGTAGGGGGATTGCTTGCGCGAACTTGAAGGCGCGGGTAGCACGTCATCTTCATCATCATATTCACCTTCGATAGCGCCATCGACCATGGAGCCGAAGAAGAAAGCCGGTGCTCCGGCTCATCCGTCCACCTCAAAGGCTCCGCCACCCGCGGCCTCTAATGCTGTAGGGGATGTGGATGCACGCGAGGACGTGGATGCCGCTAGGGATGTGGTCGGAGCGGGCGGCACCGTCACCACTTCCCCCGCGGCCGACACAGGAGCAGGAGGCATCGGAGGAGAACAACATCAGCAGCGCCATGACGGCCATGCTCCACAATGTACGGGTGAAGGGGTTAGTCCATCCGTGCTCCTTCCTCCCACCGACGGGCACAGCCGCAGCAACGACGCTCAGACCGGGGCGAATGGTCGCCCTCCGGTCGCCCCACCATGGGAGCGGCCGCGGCGCGTGCGCCTTCCCTGGTATGGGTCGACCAAGTCGCTGCGCCAGACGGAGCCGCTCGCCCTCGCATGCCTTAGTCGCACCACCCTGCCATCCAGGTGGCCGCTCCATGACAGTAGGGGCATGGTGCTACCACCGTTGGCACCGTCAGGAGCCGAGCGACGGTGCGATCTACTTCATCATCACCCATGCCAAGTGAGGGAGTCCTGGATTAGGAGGTGTCCGGATGACCAGACTATGAGCTTTGGCCGGACTCCCGGACTATGAAGATACAAGATTGAAGACTTCGTCCCGTGTCCGGATAGGACTTTCCTTGGCGTGGAAGGCAAGCTTGGCGATATGATATGAAGATCTCCTCTCATTGTAACCGACTCTGTGTAACCCTAGCCCTCTCCGGTGTCTATATAAACCGGAGGGTTTTAGTCCGTAGGACGAACAACAATCATACCATAGGCTAGATTCTAGGGTTTAGCCTCTCTGATCTCGTGGTAGATCAACTCTTGTACTACCCATATCATCAATATTAATCAAGCAAGAGTAGGGTTTTACCTCCATCGAGAGGGCCCAAACCTGGGTAAAAACATCGTGTCCCTTGTCTCCTATTACCATCCACCTAGACGCACAGTTTGGGACCCCCTACCCGAGATCCGCCGGTTTTGACACCGACATTGGTGCTTTCATTGAGAGTTCCTCTATGTCGTCACCCTTAGGCCCGATGGATTCTTCGATCATCAACCACGACGCAGTCTAGGGTGAGACTTTTCTCCCCGGACAGATCTTCGTATTCGGCGGCTTCGCACTGCGGGCCAATTCGCTTGGCCATCTGGAGCAGATCGAAAGCTATGCCCCGGGCCATCAGGTCAGGATTGGAAGCTTAAACTACACAGACGACATCCGCGGGGACTTGATCTTCGACGGATTCGAGCCACGGCCGAGCGCGCTGCACTGTCACGATGGGCATGATCTAGCTCTACCGCCGGACAACGCCCAGAGCGCTGCTCACATGTCCGCTCCGACCATTAGTTCGGAGCCGACTGCGCGAGTCGGGGACGGACGGTTGGACGCCGCCCTAGGAGCCGCAATCTCTACGGCGATAGAGCCGAATACCGGCTTAGTCCTTTGCGAGGCCAGTGACTCCAAGGTGCCGGACTCCTGTCCGGACTCCGAACCTTCCGCACCCCTTCCGATCGAACCCAATTGGGCTCCGATCATGGAGTTCACCGCCGTAGACGTCTTTTAGCACTCGCCCTTCGGCGATATCCTGAGTTCACTAAAGTCTCTCTCTTTGTCAGGAGAGCCCTGGCCGGACTATGGTCAGCAGGGTTGGGATGCGGACGACGAAGAAATTCGAAACCCACCCACCACCCACTTTATAGCCACTGTCGACGATCTAACCGACATGCTCGACTTTGACTCCGAATACATCGATGGTATGGACGCCGATGAAGGAGACGACCAAGAACTAGCACCCATAGGGCACTGGAAAGCCACCTCTTCATATGACATATACATGGTGGACACCCCCAAAGCAGGGGATGACGATGAAAAAACGGAGGACGACCCCTCCAAGAAGCAACCCAAGCGCCAGCGTCAGCGGCGCCGCTCTAAATCCCGCCAAAACAAAAACAGAGAGCCCGGCACTAGAGACAACAACACCCCGGACAGCGCCGAAGACAACCCCCTCCAGCAGGATTCAGCGCAGGAGGATGAAGAAGCCAGCCCTCATGAGAGAGCGGCAGACAGGGAGGTCGAGGATGACAATTATATGCCTCCCTCCGAAGACGAGGCAAGCCTCGACGACGACGAATTCATCGTGCCAGAGGATCCCGTCGAACAAGAGCGTTTCAAACGCAGGCTTATTGCCACGGCGAGCAGCCTCAAGAAAAAACAGCAGCAACTTAGAGCTGACCAAGACCTGCTAGCCGACAGATGGACTTAAGTCCTGGCGGCCGAAGAGTATAAACTCGAACGCCCCTCCAAGAGTTACCCAAAGCGCAGGCTGCTACCCCAACTAGAGGAGGAAGCAACTAAACCTACATCACCAGCGTACGATGCGCCCGATCGGCCACCCCGTGGCTGCGACAGAGAGGCCTTTCGGCCCTCAACCCAAGCCGCACCCCGGCGCCGCTCCAAGAATAACAGAGCACGGGGAAATGCAACAGACCTGCGAGACATATTGGAGGATAAGGCAAGGCAAACAAGATCGATCTACGGATCGCGTGGGCGCCCTACGTCACGTGACGATAACCGTCACGCCGGATATGATAAATATGACCTAGCCGAATACAACAGACAAAGCTCATCCGAGCTACGTCGTGATATAGCCTAGTATAGGGGCGCCGCACACCCACTATGCTTCACAGACGAAGTAATAGATCATCAAATCCCCGAGGGTTTTAAACCCGTAAACATCGAATCATACGATGGCACAACAGATCCCACGGTATGGACCGAGGATTATCTCCTTCATATCCACATGGCCCGTGGTGATGATCTACACGCCATCAAATACCTTCCGCTCAAGCTTAAAGGACCAGCTCGGCATTGGCTTAACAGCCTGCCAGCAGAGTCAATTAGTTGCTGGGAGGACCTGGAATCCGCATTCCTCGACAACTTCCAGGGCACTTACGTGCGACCACCAGACGCCGATGACCTAAGCCACATAATCCAGCAGCCAGAGGAATCGGCCAGACAATTCTGGACATGGTTCCTAACCAAGAAAAATCAAATAGTCGACTGTCCGGACGCCGAGGCCCTTGCATCCTTCAGGCACAACATCCGAGACGAATGGCTTGCCCGGCACCTAGGACAGGAAAAGAGGAAATCTATGGCATCCCTCACGACACTCATGACCCGCTTTTGCGCGGGAGAAGACAGCTGGCTAGCTCGTAGCAATAACATAACCAAGAGCCCTGGCAATTCGGATACCAAGGACAACAATGGCAGGTCACGTTGCAACAAGCACAAGCGCCGCATTAACGGCGACAATACTGAGGATACGGCAGTTAATGCCGGATTTAGAGGCTCTAAGCCCGGTCAACGGAAGAAGCCATTCAAAAGAAACCCTCCGGGCCCATCCAGTTTAGACCGGATACTCGATCGCTCGTGCCAGATACACGGCACCCCCGAACAACCAGCCAACCACACCAACAGGGATTGTTGGGTGTTCAAGTAGGCAGGCAAGTTAAGTGCCGAAACCAGAGATAAGGGGCTGCATAGCGACGACGACGAGGAGCCCCAGCCGCTGAACAACAGAGGACAAAAGGGCTTCACCCCGCAAGTGCGGACGATGAACATGATATACGCAACCCACGTCCCCAAAGGGAGTGGAAGCGTGCTCTCAAGGACGCCTATGCATTGGAGCCAGTCGCCCCAAAGTTCAACCCATGGTCCTCCTGCCCGATCACTTTTGATCGAAGGGACCAACCCACTAGCATCCGTCACGGCGGATTCGCCGCATTGGTCCTAGACCCAATCATTGATGGATTTCACCTCACTAGAGTCCTCATGGACGGCGGCAGCAGCCTGAACCTGCTTTATCAGGATACAGTGGGAAAAATGGGTATAGATCCCTCAAGGATTAAACCCACAAAGACAACGTTTAAAGGCGTCATACCAGGTGTAGAAGCTAGCTGTACAGGCTCGGTTACACTCGAAGTGGTCTTCGGATCCCCGGATAATTTCCGAAGCGAAGAGTTAATCTTCGACATAGTCCCATTCCGCAGTGGCTATCACGCCCTGCTCGGACGAACCGCATTCGCAAAATTCAATGCGGTGCCGCACTACGCATATCTCAAGCTCAAGATGCCAGGTCCTCTCGGAGTCATTATGGTAAATGGAAACACCGAACACTCTCTCCGAACGGAGGAGCACATAGCGGCCCTGGCGGCGGAAGTACAGAGCAGCCTCTCAAGGCAGCTCTCCAATCCGGGTGTTAAACGTCCGGACAACGTCAAGCGCGCCCGAAGTAACCTACAACAAAGCCGGCTGGCACGTTCCGAGCAAGCATAGCAGTGCGGCCCCAACCCCAGCCCTCGCCAGATGGTGATATCGGTACCACGCATCCATAATTACGCTTTGGAAATACCATGGGCATAAGGGGAGGGGCACAACTACGGCACGCCCAGAATGCGGCTCAACCGCACTAAGGGGCTCCCTATTCTGCCGTTTCCTTTTTTTATACTTTCAGGACCCAACTATTCGGAAGGCCTGTCTGGCAATACACTCGCCGAACACACGATGCAATAGCTAGGGAGAGAACAAGCCACGTCAAATGTCCAGGTGGTCTCTATAACGAGCTAAATCCCTGTTTTACTTAAAGTCCCGCAGCTTGCCCCTGGAGGGGGGACACGTCAAATAATCCCATCTCTTGCTTACCGCACTATTTGTATCATTCTGCTTTCATAGCAGCACTTTTTAATAAACAATACATAGCTCTTATCTATTATTGTATTCATCTATTTTTATACAAATATGTCCAGTCATGACATTATGCAACCGTACACTTTGGTACGACCAATACACTAGGGGCTTAAGCACCCCATAACACGGCGTGAGAAGACCGAACACTCTCATGAGTGCGGCACCCCGAACTTATAGCACTATATGCATCGGCTCCAAATCATGTCTTGGTTCAATAGTTGGGTTTGCCCGGCTCCCATGTTTTGGTACCTTACGTTCCGCAATGTTGGCTAAGGTAGCGCTGGGAGAACTACTGCGACTGTGCCCCAGTTGAGCTGGGTTAACACCTCAGTAGAGAAAGCTAAAACTGACCGTCATGATAGTGCGAGAGACCGGTCGCTGTTCGCGAGGTTTTTCGTGTCCCTAAAGACTTATGCCGCTTAGAGCAAGGAGCCGGATTTATCCGGCCGAGGCGTGGATAGCGCCCCGAACTCGGTCTTCCGAATACTAGGGGCTTCACCGAAATTTAAAATTATAGAATTCTATGGCTAAGTGAGAGTGATAAAGCATTATAAGTTTGATGGCCTTGTTCGTTGTGCTGAGCGCCTCCCTAGATGGACCCAAGAATGGGAACAAGAGCGCTCAAGTTTATCCCGAACACCCCAGCACTCGTGGCATGGGGGTAGAAGCCGACGACTTGCATCTCTCAGATTTGATAAACGGCCGCACAGAAGGTAAAATTTAGATTAAGAAGCGTTGCTTAGCGCATATGAACAAAGTTTTCAGCGCACAGGACAACAGATGCGAGTCTACTCAAAAATTACATCTTTGGAGCATTCACCCACTATAAGTCTGGCACCCTCCTGGACACCCTTATAATACATCTCGGGCGTGCGATACTCCTTGCCCGGCGGTGGCGCGTCCGTCAATAGCTTCTCAGCGTCCAGCTTGCCCCAGTGCACTTTAGCATGGGCGAAGGCCCGACGGGCACCTTCAATACAGACGGAGCGCTTGATGACTTCAATCCATGGACAAGCGTCCACCAGCCGCCGCACCAGACTGAAGTAACTCCCAGGCACGGCTTCTCTAGGCCACAGCCAAACTATGAGGCCCTTCATGGCCTGTTCGGCCACCTTGTGGAGTTCGACCAGCTGCTTCAGCTGGTCGCTCAAGGGCACCGGATGTCCGGCCTCAGCATATTGAGACCAGAACACCTTTTCCGTCGAGCTCCCCTCCTCGGCTCGGTAGAATGCGGCAGCATCAGACACACTATGGGGCAGATCGGCGAACACTCCTGGAGAGCTCCGGATTCGGGTAAGTAACATATAATTCACTTTTATATGCTTGCTTTGCATAAAGAATGCCTTACCTGCCGCTATTTTATTTATTGCCTCGATCTCGTGGAGGGCCTTCTGGGCTTCGGCCTTAGCGGTTTTGGCACTCTCAAGAGCCAAGGCGAGCTCGGACTCTCGAGTCTTCGAGTCACGCTCCAAACTCTCGTGTTTTTCCACGAGAGCCTGGAGCTCTTGCCGCACCTCCGCCACCCGCGCCTCTTGCTTCTCTCGCTCGGTGCGCTCCAAGGCCGCACTGTTTTCGGCCTTGGACACCGCTTCCTTCAGGGTCGCCACCTCGGTCGTGGCCGCTGCAACATTCACGTTGGTCCTGTCATTATTTGCAACCAGGTATTTCTATATATATTTACATACGGTATTACATACCCTCCTTATCCTCGAGCTGCTTCTTGGCACGGCCGAGCTCGTTCTCGGACCGCTCGAGGCTATCTTTCAATGCATTGACCTCCGCAGTCAGTGCGGCAGAGGTCAGCAGCGCAGCCTGCATTCCCATATTGACATATTTATGTTAGACTCCTGCGTCTATCTTTTTAGATCCTCAGCTCAGCTTTTCTTTCCGAACACCAAACTGAGCATCAGGGGCTACTGTCTATGCGGTAACATTTTTATATGTTTTGAATACATACCTCAAAGCCTGTTAACAGACTTGTACAGGCTTCTGCCATCCCGCTCTTGGCGGACTGAACCTTCTGAATCACCGCACTCATAACAGTGCGGTGTCCCTCGTCGATGGAGGCACCGTTAAGCACCTCCAGCAAATTATCTGGCGCCTCCGGGTGGACGGAGGTCGCCGGTGTCGTGGGCTTTCCCTTCTTACGAAGGCGCCGCCTGTCGGACTCCGGAACCACTGAAGGTTCCGGAGCAGTGTCCGGCCCAGGGCCAGACTTAGATCCCTCCGAGGTCGCCTTGCGGCGCCCCCAGGACCACCTCCTCCTGGTTTAGTCCCTTTTGGGACTCCACCTCGGCGTTGTCCGTAGGGAGAGGGGAGGAGGCCGTCGAAAGTGAAGCGCTATTCAAGTCCGACGAATCCAGTGAGCCGCTCGACGAATCGCCAAGCTGAGCCTTGGGTGGACTGCATGATTGAATTCGGTGTCAGAAGGTACCATACAGTAGAGGAACGCCACAAGTTATTCGGGTATCCGGACACTTATGATTTTCCCAGGGGCTTGACCCTGGATGGCCATTCCTCCCCGCTGTCTTCGGCATTGGAGGCGTAGTCCGGCAGAAGGGTCCTCCCCTTCTTGGACCCTCCGGCCTCCCCAGTTGGGGAGGCCTTCCTTTTCTTTCCTCCCCAGTTGGAGGGGGAGAGGCTTCTTCTTCCTCCTCCTCCTCGTTCTCAGAGGTGGAGGGTGCTCCGGGGTTGTCAGGCGATGAATCGGAAACCACCAGGCACCGGGAGCTCTTTCGAGTCCCCGTGGCCTTCTTCTTGGCCTTCTTCTCCGGCACCACGTGAGGTGCCAGAACCAGTAGCCCCGTCAATCGGGCGTCCGCTGGGTCTTCTGGTAAGGGAGCCGGACAGTTAACCTGCCCGGACTTCTTCAGCCAGTCCTGTCAAAGGTAAGGGAGTTTAGATCCCGCGTAGAGTCAGACTATGAAAAACAAGAGTCCCGTAAAGGGTAGAATAGCTTACCTCGCTCGCCTGATGCCGCGAGCTGAATCTGCGATCTTCGATAGCGGATGCGGGGGCCTCGGCGCCCTTAAACAGCACCTTCCAGGCATCTTCGTACGTAGTGTCGAAGAGCTTGCTCAAGGTTTGGTGCTGTGTCGGATCAAACTCCCACAATTTGAAGGCCCGTTGTTGGCATGGGAGGATCCGGCGGATAAGCATGACCTGGACTACGTTGACGAGCTTTAGATTCTTGTTCACCAGCTTTTGGACGCAGGCTTGAAGTCCGGTCAGCTCTTCCGAATCTCCCCACGTTAGGCCCGTCTCTTTCCAGGAAGTGAGCCGTGTGGGGAAGCCCGATCGGAATTCGGGGGCCGCCGCCCATTTGGGGTCGCGCGGCTCGGTGATGTAGAACCACCCCAATTGCCACCCTTTTATTGTCTCCACGAAGGAGCCCTCGAGCCATAGGACGTTGGCCATCCGGCCCACAATTGCACCTCCGCACTCCGCTTGGCGGCCGCCCACTACCTTCGGCTTGACATTAAAAGTCTTCAGCCATAAGCCGAAGTGGGGCTGGATGCAGAGGAAGGCCTCGCACACGACGATGAACGCCGAGATGTTGAGGATGAAGTTCAGGGCCAGATCGTGGAAGTCCAGGCCATAGTAGAACATGAGCCCCCAGACGAACGGGTGAAGAGGAAAGCCCAGTCCGCGGAGGAAATGGGGGAGACATACAACCCTCTCATGGGGCCTAGGGGTGGGGATGAGTTGCCCATCATCTGGAAGCCGGTGCGCGATGTCGTCAGACAAGTATCCGGCCTTCGTCAACTTTTTGATTTGCCCCTCCATGACGGAGGAGGCCATCCACCAACCTCCCGCTCCGGACATGATTGGAGAAGGTTGAGGTGGGAAGTGCGGACTTGGGCGTTGGAGCTCGAGTGCGCAGGGATGGATAAGCAAAGGAGGAAGAAGGCGTAAATGGAAAGGGTGGATCCTTATCCCCTTATATGGGCAGCCGAAACTACAAGCCCCCACTAGCCTAATAAAACTCGCTTATCTCCCAAGAGCCGTGGTTAATGACGCGGTTGGGTTACCCACGCCCGTATTGATGAGAATCCCGGAATAAGGGGACACGATCTCTGCTTTGACAAGACGTGCCAAGGAAACCGCCTCGCTAAACACGCTGAGGTGGAATAGTAAAATGATTCGAATAAAGGCTTGGCTGTGGTGTGATGTCACGCTGCGGAATATGTCAGCAGATTAGATTTGTGCAGATATTATTCTCTCTACGGTGGTATGTAGAACTTATTTTTGCAAAGTCGGACACTATCCTTGTGTTCAACATCGTCTATGAAGTATTCGGAGGAGGAACCCGCCTTGCAATGCTGAAGACAATTTGCGCGCCGGACTTGTCGTCATTGAAGCCTGGTTCAGGGGCTACTGAGGGAGTCCTGGATTGGGGGGTGTCCGGATGACCGGACTATGACCTTTGGCCGGACTCCCGGACTATGACCATACAAGATTGAAGACTTCGTCCCGTGTCCAGATAGGACTTTCCTTAGCGTGGAAGGCAAGCTTGGCGATACGATATGAAGATCTCCTCCCATTGTAACGGACTCTGTGTAACCCTAGCCCTCTCCAGTGTCTATATAAACCGGAGGGTTTTAGTCTGTAGGACGAACAACAATCATACCATAGGCTAGCTTCTAGGGTTTAGCCTCTCTAATCTCGTGGTAGATCAACTCTTGTACTACCCATATCATCAATATTAATCAAGCAGGAGTAGGGTTTTACCTCCATCGAGAGGGCCCGAACGTGGGTAAAAACATTGTATCCCTTGTCTCATGTTACCATCCGCCTAGACGCACAGTTCGGGACCCCCTACCCGAGATTCGTCGATTTTGACACCGACACCAAGCACAGCCACGGAGGCCATGGCGCGGGCTCAGCTACTGTTGAGGTTTCCACTAGTGGCCGAGCAAATGAATGATTGGCGTGCCACTATCCAAAGGCTGCTCAGTTTTGCGGAGGCTGAGGGCCCGCAGCAAGCTGGCCCGCCACGGCCTACCCAAGCAATGACGACGACTCGTGTTGCTAGCCGTACGGAAGGTGCCACACCCATGGTGCAATCCCTACCATGGCAGCAAGCGCGAGCGCAGCAGAATCAAGACCCAGACGATGTCTTGATGGCCTCTTCTGACCCTTGAGCCGACGGCGAGCCCCGGAGGATAGGCGGGTGGGAGACACGCGCGTCGCCATCGAGCGGTGCCGCGATGACTACTACCGAACCGATGGGCGCGATGGCGTCAACAAGCCTGCGCTTGGTGTTGGAGGGTACCTACCTTTCGAGGTTGGGTGCCCTGCCTTCACTTGTGAGCTGTGGCAAGTCCCTTGGCCGTCCATTTGCATGTTCAAGCCAGAGATACCTGAGAAGTATGATGGGAGACTGAACCCGGCAGAGTGTCTGAGCATCTACACCATCGCTGTTAAGGCTACCAGGGGAAGACATGAGAAGGTGTTTGCCAACTACTTTCCTTTGGCCCTCAAGTCCAATGTGAGGTCTTGGCTGATGCATCAGCCAGAGAACTCCATTTCATCATGGGTCGACATGTGTCACGAGTTCATTGGCGCCTTCACTAGAGGCCATCAAGAGCCAGGCCAACCCAGTGACTTGAGCTTATCCAATAGAAGGAAGGAGAGACCCTCTGTAAGTATTTACAAAGATTCAGCAAAGTCCATAGGAACATCCCAAATATCCATCCAGCAGCTGTGATAGCCGCCTTCCAGTCCAATGTGCGCAACCGCCGGATTCGTTCCAAGATGAACGTGCGGGTGCCCAAAACTGTGAAGGAGCTATACACCTTGGTGGACAAGTGTGCTCGGATGGAGGAGGGAAGGAAGTTGCCCGGAGAGGAAGATTGCATCAATTTCGATTCTGAGGATGATGACGAATCAACCAGTCATAAGAAGAGCAAGAAGCGCAGTAAGAAGTGGAAGGATAAGGCAGTGATGACTGTTGAAGGATCGAGTACACCTAGTACCGGTAAGAAGGCCAAAGCTGAGGTCCCTGGCAAGGAAGCTGCCACGTGCACTGATTGCCAGGAGGCCGCAGCTGCCGAGAAGGCCGGGAAAGGTGATGGGCCATATTGCAAGATTCATCGGACCAAAGACCACGACCTTCAAGAGTGCTATCAGGTTGAGCAGCTTGTCAAGAGACACAGAGCAGAGTATGAGAAGCTTGACAAGGAAAAGGGTTAGAATGTCGCTGGCGGTAAGGGCCAAGGTGGTGAAGTAAATCGCCCCGGCAAACCCTTCCGGAACCAAGGAAAACCCGCCAAAGGTCGTGAAAAGGAAACCTATGATGATGAGAGTGATGGAGGGGATGAAGAGGAAACCAGTGAGCACGAGTTTCAGAAGGCCACTGATGCCCTGTTCATTGACGGGGGTGCGTCCTTGCACATCTCTCACCGCCAGCTCAAGCGGTGGGCACGAGAAGTCAATGCTGCGGAACCAGCACCAGAGGCCCGGAAGCCGCTCAAATTGTCATGCACGCCCACCATCTTCGACGAAGAGGATCATCCTACCATGGTAGGATGTTTGTCGTTGTTGGTCTCTCCAACAATTCGCAACCTCAAGGTCAAAAAGATGTTGGTGGACAGCGGGGTCGGGTTGAATCTGATTTCCCCGCCAGTTATCAGCAAAATTCAGATAACATAAGAAGAGTTAAAGGTTACCGACACGTTTCAAGGAGTTAATCTCGGCAGGAGTCATCCTAAGGAAGATTGTGTTTGATGTGGTCGACCTCCCCCTGCCATACCATGGGATCCTTGGACGCCCAGCCCTGGCTATATTCATGGCCGCATCCCACTATGCCTACAACACCTTGAAGTTGCCTGGTCCAATGGGGGTCATTACCATCCCATCAGATGAGAAAGATGCCATCATTTGCATGGACAAGATGTATCGGGACGCAGTCGCGGCAGAGGCCGCGGCAGCAGTAGTTCCCGCCAAGGAGGATAGAGGAAACAAGATGGGTAGAAAGGACACCAGAAAGGAATCCGTGAAGCGTACCTCTTCGGAGTGCGCTGCGCCTATTGATGACTTGCCGAAGAGCTCCAACAGTAAGAGATCCAAGGTCGCTGCACCCCAAGTGAAGAAGGTCCCGGCAGGGCTGGCTGGCGTTGATGGCACGCTCACTATCAGCGCCACCCTTGATGACAAAAAGGAAATCACGCTCATTGCCTTCATGCGGAAGAATATTGATGTGTTTACCTGGCAACCATTTGATTTTGCCGGTGTTCCCATGCAGGTAATCGAGCACCACCTTACTGTCTGCCCACACGCCCGACCTTTCAAGCAGAGAGTCTGGAAGCAGGCCTTGGAGAGGCAGCAGTTCATTGCGAAAGAGATCAACAAACTTGAAGAAGCTGGTTTGGTCAGAGGAGTGATGCATCCCACATGGTTGGCAAATCCAGTGGTAGTCCGGAAGGCTAACGGGAAGTGGAGGCTTTGCATAGATTTCACAGATTTCAACAAAGCTTGCCTGAAGGACCCGTTCCCCTTGCCGCGTATTGATCAGATTGTGGATTCCACTTCAGGTTGTGATTTGCTCTCCTTTATGTATGCATATTCTAGGTATCACCAAATCTTCCTGTCCAAGGAAGACGAAGAGAAGACATCATTCATCACTCCATTTGGTACGTACTATTTTATCCGCATGCCATTTGGATTAAAGGTGCCGGATCCACTTTTGCAAGGGCAGTCCTGATTGGTTTTGAGCCACAACTGCACAGAAACATTGAAGCTTATATGGATGATACTGTGGTCAAGACCAGGGATAGAGCCACCCTTGTTCAGGATTTGGAAGAGACATTTGCTAATCTGCGCAAGATCAACTTGAAGCTCAACCCGGAGAAGTGTGTGTTTGGCGTTCCCTCCGGCAAGTTGCTTGGGTTCTTTCTGTCCCATCACGGGATCGAAGCCAACCCCAACAAGATCAAAGATATCGAACAGATCCAAGCGCCAAGGACAGTTAAGGATGTGAGGTGTCTGACAGGGTGCGTTGCCGTGCTAAGCAGATTCATTTCCAAGTCTGTCGAACGCGCCCTACCGTTCTCCAAAATCTTGAAGAAGGCATGGCCCATGAAGTGGACTCTAGAAGCAGATGCAGCTTTACAAGAGTTGAAGACCTACTTGTCCTCTGTGCCTACCTTGGTTGCTCCCAAACCACAAGAGCCGTTGCTGTTGTACTTAGCGGCAACCAACCAAGTGGTTAGTGCAGCCTTGGTGGCGCAGCGGGAAGTGGATGAGGTACAGAGTGAGCAAGGACCGGCAGAGCCAGAGAGGGACCAAGGCAGTAGTGAGCACGATAGCGAGAACAACCCCAAGGACACGACGAGGAAGAAAGTGGTGCAGTGCCCAGTGTATTTCGTCAGCTCCTTGTTACAGGAGGCTAGATCGAGGTACTCTGGTGTGCAAAAGTTGATCTTTGGTCTCATCATGGCCTCAAGGAAACTGCACCACTACTTCCAAGCCCATGAGATCACGGTTGTCACTCATTTCCCATTGCAAAGGATACTTCGAAACCCTGAGGCTACCGGGAGAATAGTGGAGTGGGCTTTGGAGTTATCTAGTTTCGGTTTGAAGTTCGAGAGGGCATCAAGAATTCAGAGCAAGGCATTAGCAGGGTTTATTGTTGAATGGACGCCAACCCCTAGTGAGGAAGTGCTATAGAAAGTTATCCCTGGCAAGGAATCTCTCCAAGAATGGATTATGTATTTCGATGGTGCGTTTTCCCTGCAAGGTGCAGGAGCTGGCGTGGTTCTTATCGCCCACTCCGGGGAGCACTTGAAGTACGTCGTCCAGATGCATTTTGCCCGGGAAGAGGCAACCATCAATACAATATAGTATGAAGGACTCCTTGCCGGGCTCAGGATTGCCGTAGAATTGGGAATTAAGAAGATGATCATTCGAGGAGATTCATGGCTTGTGGTAAGACAAGTCAACAAGGATTATCAAAGCCCATTGATGGAGGCATACGTTGAGGAACTGAGAAGATTGGAGGAACGCTTTAACGGATTGCAAACAGAGCATGTACCCCATGCGGAGAAAAGCATAGTTGATCATCTGTCAAAGTGTGATGCACAGAACCTTCCTATGGAACCAGGGACCTTTGTTCTCCATCTTACTTAGCCCTCCGTATCCCCAACAACAATGGCCCGGAAAAAGGAGAAAATTGGACTCTGGTAAGCCTCTCCCAGTAAAGCCGTCCGCTCCTGGCAGAGATCCTGCTGGAAACAACTCCTTGCCTCTTGCAGGACCGCACCCTCTAGCCGGGCCCATGGTCCCCGTGAACAAGGAATGTGCCCCCGCAGAAGAGGAGGTGCCGCTAGTTCTCGTTGCCGAGCCTCAGGCTCCAACTTGGGCAAGACACATAGTCCACTTCCGCCAAACCGGAGAGCTTCCGGACGACCAAGATGAGGCTGAAAGAGTATCCCGGAGGGCCAGTATGTATCAGTTTGTCGATGACAATCTGTACAGAAGGAGGCCCTACGGTGTGAAATTGAAGTGCATTTGCTGGGAAGAAGGAAAGGAACTGCTAGCTGAGATACACAAAGGCATGTGCGGCTCCCACATTGGATCAAGGGCAGTAATTGGGAAAGCATTCCGGCAAGGATTCTATTGGCTCACATCCCTCCAAGATGCGCTCGAGCTAGTCACCAAATGTGAAGCCTGCCAGTTCCATTCCAAGAACACCTGAAAGCACAAGTGCTCCCTAGGTGGCTTTGGTAATTAATAACAACATATCTCTTGTTGGACTAACACTTTTATCTAGTATGTTTCAGATAAGTTCAACAATGGAGTGGCATGGACTAAAGGATGTGGGAACTCCTTCAAGATGCTAAGGACAAAGGATTGGCTCAAGCTTCAAGCTCAAGACTCTTCATTTTACATTTCAGTGATCCAAGATCACATTGAGTCTATAGGAAAAGCCAATACTATCAAGGAGGGATGAGGTGTTGCTTAATGAGCCTCTTGCTTCATGTGCTTAGTGATATGTTCCAAAAACCCTCAACCACTTCCTCACATCCACATATGTCCTAAACCTAAAGTCAAACTCGGCCCCACTGATTCTTTATATCCGGCGCCACCGAGTTTGGATGTCTTAGCCACTGCCACAAACCCTAGCCAAATCGGTCTCACCGATAGGGATCTCGGTCTCACCGAGATGGGATTGTAATCTCTCTGTGTATGTCCATTATCAAAATCGGTCTCACCGAGTTTTAGCAATCGGTACTACCGAGATTACAATGCAAACTTCCTGGTTGACTCATTACCAAAATCGTTCCCACCGAGTTTGATAATCGGTCCAACCAAGTTTGCCTGACCAACTCTCTGGTTAGCTAATTACCAAAATCGGTCCTACTGAGTTTGTGTAATCGGTCTCACCGAGATTACGTTATGCCCTAACCCTAACCGAATCGGTCCTACCGAGTTGCATTTCGGTCCCACCGAAAACCCTAACGATCACATTATTTGCTAAATCGGTCTGACCGAGTTTAACGATTCGGTCCCACCGAGTTTGGTAGATTGTGTGTAATGGTTAGATTTTGTGTGGAGGCTATATATACCCCTCCATCTCCTCTTCATTCGTGGAGAGAGCCATCAGACTAAACCTACACTTCCAACATCCTATTTCTGAGAGAGAACTACCTACTCATGTGTTGAGGCCAACATATTCCATTCCTACCATATGAATCTTGATCTCTAGCCTTCCCCAAGTTGCTTTCCAGTCAAACCCTCTTTCCACCAGATCCAAATCCTATGAGAGAGAGTTGAGTGTTGGGGAGACTATCATTTGAAGCACAAGAGCAAGGAGTTCATCACCAATGCACCATTTGTTACTTCTTGGAGAGTGGTGTCTCCTAGATTGGCTAGGTGTCACTTGGGAGCCTCCGACAAGATTGTGGAGTTGAACCAAGGAGTTTGTAAGGGCAAGGAGATCGCCTACTTCATGAAGATCTACCGCTAGTGAGGCAAGTCCTTCGTGGGCGACGACCATGGTGGGATAGACAAGGTTGCTTCTTCGTGGACCCTTCATGGGTGGAGCCCTTCGTGGACTCGCGCAACCGTTACCCTTCGTGGGTTGAAGTCTCCATCAACGTGGATGTACGATAGCACCACCTATCGGAACCACGCCAAAAACATCCGTGTCTCCAATTGCGTTTGAATCCTCCAATCCCTTCCCTTTACATTCTTGCAAGTTGCATGCTTTACTTTCCGCTGCCCATGTACTCTTGCATGCTTGCTTACTATATGTTGTGAATGTTAAACTTGTGCCTAAACTCCACTTAAACTTTAAAGAAACTTAAAAACTGCTACGTTGGTACTTATTGTCTAATCACCCCCCTCTAGACACCTCTTCTCAAGGTCCTACAAGTGGTATCAGAGCATTGGTCTCCATTGCCTTGGTTTAATCACCATTAGAGGAAGATGTATGAGTCTACTTTGAAGAGTCTTAGACATAGAGTGCCTATTCTTGATGGAGAGTATTTTCATGAGTGGAAAAATGAGATGCTTGTTATTTTCAATCAATATCATTTGAACAAGTACATTGCTAGTCCTTGTGCACCTTATGTTGATCCTATGCATCCTACCCATGATGAGTCAATTGACATGATTAGAAATGTTAGAACTGTTAATCTTATCACTAGAGGATTGCCAAGAAACTTGATTATAAAACTGCCTACTCTTGAGTGTGCCTACACTATATGGAAATTTCTTGAGGAACGATTTCCAGATTATTCTTTGAAAAATCTAGATGAAATTCTCCATAAGTCTATTGCTTTGAGTAAAATGAATACTAGTGATCCTATGTTCGGTGATCTTCTATTTGAGCTTACAAATCTTATGCGTGCCAAAGGAAATGTTGGTATTATTAGTGATATTATTTCCGAAGCTATAAAAATTCATAGACAAGATCATTGTCAAAAGTCACTCTAACGAATCACCCTCTCTAGGATTTGACCCACCACATGACGATGTTGAACACGGATACTATGATGAGGATGATGATAGTGACTTCGATCTTGATGATGCAATGAGACATTTTGGTGTTATGGCAAATCTTCGGGGATATATGCCAGGAGGAAAGGAATGGGTTCTTGATAGTGGATGTACTGATCACATGACCGGAGATAGACATGTTTCGTGAGCTTGCTGATAATGATAGTCCTAGAAAGTATTTTACTTTCGGTGACAACTCAAAGGGTAAGGTGGTTGGCCTCGGTAAGGTGGCCATCTCACATGATAGCTCCATACAAAATGTTATGCTCGTTGAATCTCTTGGATACAACTTACTTTCAGTATCTAGACTTGCTGATTTCGGTTTCAATGTTCTATTTACTGAAGTTGATTGCCAAGTGTTTCGTCGAGACAATCATAAAATGGTCTTTACCGGCATACGTAGAGGTGATCTATACATTGTTGATTTCACTAAAATGGCTCAACCTAAAACTTGCTTCATTGCTAAATCCTCAACAGGTTGGTTATGGCATAGACGACTAGGTCACGTTGGCATGAGAAACCTTGACAAGCTTATTAAAGGGAATCATATCCTTGGTGTTAATGATGTCATTTTTGATAAGGATAGACTTTGCAATGCTTGTCAAGCAGGTAAACAGGTTGGGGAAGCCATCCCGTGAAGAACATCATGACCACAAAGAGGCCACTCGAGCTACTTCACATGGATCTCTTTGGTCCCAACTCTTACAAGAGTCTCGGTGGAAATTCTTTTGGTCTAGCTATAGTTGACGATTTTTCCAGATTTATGTGGGTGTTCTTTCTTGATGATAAATCGCAGGTCCAAAAGATCTTCAAAAACTTCGCTAGGAAGGCCCAAAACCAATTTGAAGTGAAGATCAAGAAGGTTCGCAGCGACAACGGAATGGAGTTCAAGAATGCAAATGTGGACACCTTTCTTGACGAAGAAGGGATTTCACACGAGTTCTCAGCTACATACACACCTAAACAAAATGGAGTTGTTGAGAGGAAGAATCGGACGCTCATCGAAATGGCGAGAACGATGCTTGATGAGTACAAGACACTGAAGCACTTTTGGGCAGAAGCGGCTGAGACAGCTTGTCATGCAACAAATCGCTTGTATCTTCACAAGCTACTCAGCAAGATGGCATACGAGCTACTCAGCGGTAACAAACCCCAAGTTGGATACTTTCGAGTATTCGGCTCAAAGTGCTACATTCTTGATAAGCATCGTCGTTCTAAATTTGCTCCTAAGTCTCATGAAGGTTTCCTGCTAGGTTATGGCTCAAACTCTCACACATACTGTGTCTATAACAATTTCACCCGAAAGGTTGAAGAGACGGTAGATGTGAAGCTTGATGAATCTAACGGCTCGCAAGTAGAGCAACTGCCAATTGATGTAGGAGACAAAGATCCTTCGGAAGCAATCCAAGACTTGTCTATTGGCAAGGTTCGTCCAACGAAGGTGAAGGAGAGTACCTCATCCGTCCAAGTGGAAGCTTCTACTTCAGGACAAGGTGAACCAAGAGGTGATACGGAAGCATCCACAAGTGGGACACACCAAGATGAAGGAAACAAGGAAGTGCATCAAGATGAACGTCAACAACCTCCTTCTCCACCATGATAAGAGAACGACAACGCCAACAATGAAGAAGGCCAAGAAGAAGAACAAGATGAAGAAGATGTTCAACGAAGATCCAAGCAAAAGCTTTCACGAGTTCTAGCAAGAATTGTTAAAGACCATCTCGTCGAGCAAATCTACAATGATATTCAAACCGGGAGAATCACTCGCTCTAAAACTCGTTTAGCTAACTTTTGTGAAAACTATTCTTTAATCTCTAGCATTGAACCTATGAAGGTCGAAGAAGCATTGGAAGATCTGGATTGGATAAATGCTATGCATGAAGAGCTACACAACTTTGAGAGGAACCAAGTTTGGACATTGGTTGAGAAGCCTGACAACAACCACAACACCATCGGTACCAAATGGGTGTTTCTCAACAAGCAAGATGAAGATGGACAAGTAGTTCGCAACAAAGCACGTCTCGTCACCCAAGGCTACACACAAGTTGAAGGTATGGACTATGGTGAGACTTACGCCCCCGTTGCTAGACTTGAGTCTATTCGCATCTTACTTGCCTATGCTAATCACCATGATATCACCTTGTACCAAATGGACATTAAAAGTGCTTTTCTAAATGGTGAAATAGATGAGGAAGTTTATGTTAAACAACCTCCCGGCTTTGTCAATCCTAAGAAACCCAATCATGTTTACAAACTTCACAAAGCTCTTTATGGTCTTAAACAAGCTCCTAGAGCATGGTATAAATGCTTGACCAAGTTCCTTCTTGAAAAAGGCTTTGAAATTGGGAAAATTGATTCTACTCTTTTTACTAAAAGGGTTAATGGTGAACTATTTGTGTGCTAAATCTATGTTGATGATATTATATTTGGTTCAACTAACCCTCATTTTAGTGAAAAGTTTGGGAAGCTAATGTCGGAGAAGTTTGAGATGTCTATGATGAGTGAACTCAAATTCTTTCTTGGGTTGCAAATCAAGAAAACTAAGGAAGGTACTTTTGTCTCTCAGACGAAGTACACTAAGGACTTATTCAAGAAGTTCAATATGCAAGAATGCAAAGGTATGTCTACACCCATGCCTACTAGTGGACATCTTGATTTGACCAAAGATGGTGAACCGGTTGATCAAAAGGTTTATTGTTCTATGATTGGTTCATTGTTATATCTATGTGCTTCACGTCCCGATATCATGCTAAGTGTGTGCATGTGTGCACGATATCAAGCTGCTCCTAAAGAATGTCATCTTAAGGCTGTGAAAAGGATAGTGGGATACTTAATCCATACACCAAATTTTGGCATTTGGTATCCTAAGAGGGCCTCTTTCGATCTTGTTGGCTACTCTGACTCAGACTATGCCGGAGACAAGGTTGATAGAAAGTCCACTTAAGGTACTTGTCAATTTCTTGGTAGATCTCTTGTGTCTTGGTCCTCCAAGAAAGAAAACTCGGTATCCCTATCCACCGTTGAAGCTGAATATATTGCCGCTGGTTCATGTTGTGCTCAATTACTTTGGATGACCCAAACTCTTAAATATTATGGGATATATGTGAGACATGTTCCATTGCTTTGTGATAATGAAAGTGCTATCAAAATTGGTCATAATCATGTGCAACATTCTCGCACTAAGCATATTGAAGTTCGTCATCATTTCATTTGAGATCATGTTGCTAAGGGTGACATTGATCTTAAGCATGTTCGCACCGAAAAGAAATTAGCGGATATATTCACTAAACCTCTTGATGAGAAAGTGTTTTGCAGGTTAAGAGGAGAATTGAACATCATTGATGCTTCAAACTTGGAGTAGAAACTCCATTGGATACATGCAAGACATGAGCTTATGACTAATCCTTGATATTTCTCTTATGATGAAAAACTTATGTCTTGGATATATTTGTATCTTGCATGTTATCTAAGCCATGTAGGTAGATGGACTCAAATTCCAAGTGGTGCTCCAAATTCTTGATGAGCTACATCAACCTTGAGCAACCCACGCAAGTTCAACTACATGGACAACACCACCAACCAAGGTATGTTATTCCATCTTAGAGAGGCTTTACTCCGAGTCATGAGTTAAAGCAACTCGACAAGATGAGAATACATCAAGATGCTTAAACGAAAAATGGCAACCCCATTTTGAGCTTAAACGATGAGTATGACCTATGATCAAGTGATCTCACTCGACTCCTAAGTCAATATACTCTAACATAGGTGACTTTGTCGCCGACCATCTCTAGATGAAGTTCTCCTGTGTTCTTTTCTGAGTTTCTGCATTTGTCTCATGCATATTTGTGTTTCCCCTTTCAAAAAAAAACTTCATCTAGATTTCTTTCTGTTTTCTCTGCATTTTCTGCATCTAATTCCTTGCATATCATTCAGTTAATTCCTTGCAAATCTTTGTGAGATCTTACTAGTCTAGTGAGCTGAGGTGACAAGTGTTTTCTCTGCGATGAACTCGGTTACACCAATTTGTTATTTTCGGTCCAACCGAATCTTTTCGGTACGACCGAAGCATACCACTCAGTGCCACCGATTTCATAACAGGAAAAACTCTTTGCCACATATTCTATATTTCTTCAGATCCAGCTCCACTCAATGAATCTTGTCCTCTACAAGCATCACATTTTCATCATTGCTTTGTTCTGTGTCTCAAGGATCAAACCCATTCACGACAAATTCCAGAGGGAGAGAGAGATTACATCTTTATCAAGCCCTTCTTGGAAATTGATGTCAAAGGGGGAGAGAGAGATCACATCAAAGCTTATCATTTAGAGAGAGATCACATCAGAGAAGGAGAGATAGATCCTTCAGGGAGAGAGAGACCTCCAGGGGGAGAGAATACTAGTAGAAAGTATTTCTCAAGGATCCCAGATGCTTGGTGTTCAAGAGGAGAGATGCCACATGTCTTCTTGAGGGGAAAGACATGTTCATATGTGCTTACTTGCATTAGTTTACATTAGCTCTGTTCATTTATATCTTTCAGCTCTGATTTTCTATTCCCTATCTTCTCCCAGTATCCCATGTTAGATTCAGGGGGAGCAAGACATCTAAGGGAAAGAGATCATTCAAATTCATTGCATATCTTTACTCTTGGGGACATGTCTAATCAAATGTGGTACTTAGTACTCACTCTCTACATGTCATCCCAGTCTTGGTATTCTTGTAGTTTCTTCTGTTTGCTCTGGCTAGTAGATGTACCTGTGTTATCTAACCTTGTTTGTGCAGGTTCATTCCATCATCCTAAGCCAACCCAAGACTACAAGGTAAGTATATGCATCACAATCATCTGTATGAGGAATTCTTGCTGATGTACATACTGTTTGCAAGAAGGAGTCATGGGCATGAAGGTATTTCCTTTAATATATTTTTTGCTCTGATGCATATGGCCAAGATACATGTAACACATTGCCTGCTCTATCATGGTTATGCTATCACATGCTTCTATATTTCATATTCACATGATTACATACATGTAGGGGGAGCCTATGCTTGTGACATGTCTTTCCAAAGCTTTACTTGCTATTCTTTATATCTTTATCTAAAGCTTTGATGTATGTTGCCATCAATTACCAAAAAGGGGGAGATTGAAAGCACAAGTGCTCCCTAGGTGGTTTTGGTAATTAATGACAACATATCTCTTGTTGGACTAACACTTTTATCTAGTATGTTTCAGATAAGTTCAACAATGGAGTGGCATGGACTAAAGGATGTGGGAACTCAAGATGCTAAGGACAAAGGATTGGCTCAAGCTTCAAGCTCAAGACTCTTCATTTTACATTTCTGTGATCCAAGATCACATTGAGTCTATAGGAAAAGCCAATACTATCAAGAAGGGATGAGGTGTTGCTTAATGAGCCTCTTGCTTCATGTGCTTAGTGATATGTTCCAAAAACCCTCAACCACTTTCTCACATCCACATATGTCCTAAACCTAAAGTCAAACTCGGCCCCACTGATTCTTTCTATCCGGCGCCACCGAGTTTGGATGTCTTAGCCACTGCCACAAACCCTAGGCAACTTGGTCTCACCGATAGGGATCTCAGTCTCACCGAGATGGGATTGTAATCTCTCTGTGTATGTCCATTATCAAAATCGGTCTCACCGAGTTTGAGCAATCGGTACTACCGAGATTACAATGCAAACTTCCTGGTTGACTCATTACCAAAATCGGTCCCATCGAGTTTGATAATCGGTCCAACCGAGTTTGCCTGACCAACTCTCTAGTTAGCTAATTACCAAAATCGGTCCTACCGAGTTTGTGTAATCGGTCTCATCGAGATGATTACGTTATGCCCTAACCCTAACCGAATCGGTCCTACCGAGTTCCATTTCGGTCCCACCGAAAACCCTAACGGTCACACTATTTGCTAAATCGGTCTGACCGAGTTTAACGATTCAGTCCCACCGAGTTTGGTAGATTGTGTGTAACGGTTAGATTTTGTGTGGAGGCTATATATACCCCTCCACCCCCTCTTCATTCGTGGAGAGAGCCATCAGACTGAACCTACACTTCCAGCATCCTATTTCTGAGAGAGAACTACCTACTCATGTGTTGAGGCCAAGATATTCCATTCCTACCATATTAATCTTGATCTCTAGCCTTCCCCAAGTTGCTTTCCACTCAAACCCTCTTTCCACCAGATCCAAATCCTATGAGAGAGAGTTGAGTGTTGGGGAGACTATCATTTGAAGCACAAGAGCAAGGAGTTCATCATCAACGCACCATTTGTTACTTCTTGGAGAGTGGTGTCTCCTAGATTGGCTAGGTGTCACTTGGGAGCCTCCGACAAGATTGTGGAGTTGAACCAAGGAGTTTGTAAGGGCAAGGAGATCGCCTACTTCGTGAAGATCTACCGCTAGTGAGGCAAGTCCTTCGTGGGCGACGGCCATGGTGGGATAGACAAGGTTGCTTCTTCGTGGAACCTTCGTGGGTGGAGCCCTCCGTGGACTCGCGCAACCGTTACCCTTCGTGGGTTGAAGTCTCCATCAACGTGGATGTACGATAGCACCACCTATCGGAACGACGCCAAAACCATCCGTGTCTCCAATTGCGTTTGAATCCTCCAATCCCTTCCCTTTACATTCTTGAAAGTTCCATGCTTTACTTTCCGCTGCCCATATACTCTTGCATGCTTGCTTGCTATATGTTGTGAATGTTAAACTTGTGCCTAAACTCCACTTAAACTTTAAAGAAACTTAAAAACTGCTACTTTGGTACTTAGTGTCTAATCACCCCCCCTCTAGACACCTCTTCTCAAGGTCCTACAACATCCACCTGCCTGCCCAAGCTCTTCAGACGATCCCTTTATCATGGCCATTTTCGGTCTGGGGGCTAGATACCCTCGACCCCTTCCCCCGAGCAATCAGGGGCTTTGAATTGTTGTTCGTTGCCATCGACAAGTTTACAAAGTGGCCAGAAGGGACTACCATGAGAAATGTTACTGCTCAGTCAGCTATCAAGTTCTTGAAAGAATTGGTGTGCCGTTTTGGATTCCCGGCAAGGATCATTACCGACAACGACACCCAGTTCATGAGTCGTGCCTTCATGCAATATGTTCATGCCCTCCGATGCAAGTCTCATTTGCCTCTATGGCACATCCCAGAAGCAACGGACAAGCTGAGATGGTAAATGCTGAAGTGCTGCGGGGACTCAAGACAAGATCCTTTGATGTGCTGCAGAAGCACGACAGGCGGTGGATCGATGAGTTGCCGGTAGTTCTCTGGTCTCTCAGAACGACACCAAATCGAGCTACCGGGTAGACTGCCTTCTCCCTGGTCTACGAGGTAGAAGCAGTTATCCCCACATAACTCATTTACGGGTCGCCTCGGGTGCTTGCCTACAATGAAGTAGTGCAAGTTCAGCACCGGCGTGACGACACTGTGCTACTCGAGGAGAACCGTCTCCGGGCTGCTACGCGTGCTGCACACTATCAGCAAGCCCTGCGTCGCTATCATGGTTGCTGCGTTCATGCCCGATGTTTTGAAGAAGGCACCCTTGTCCTTAGGCGCGTTCAGTCCGGCAAGGGTACAAACAAGTTGACGCCGAAGTGGGATATTGAGGATCTCCGCAAGTTCTACCCGTAGGGCCCGACAACCACCCTTTTGTACAGGCCTTGCCTCAGCTGCATGTAATCCCTTGTACAAAGCCAGGGCGATGACCCTGTGCAAGAGAAAAATAAACGAAGCACTGTAGGGGGGGCCCCGACCAAGTTGCATGCATGCATGAGCAATCCAAGATCACTGCATAAGCATTTCATGAGCATTTGCATATGCATATAGATAGGATCGCATCTTGCATCATTCCCATCAGCATGAAGCTGCAGGTTCCTGTCGTAAACCTGGCCTCTACAAGGTGTTGGGAAGATGAGCCCACATTGCGATCTCCGGCAAGCCAAACATATAAGTTCTACCTCTTGTCCACTAGTGTTCTGTAAGCTATAACTTGTGCATGAGAAAACCTCACCAATCTTTTGAAACTTAGGTGCTCCCATCCTTGGTTCAAACATTGCTTCAGTCAGGATGGTCACAGTGGCCTTTGGTAAAAACAAGTTGGCGGGGGACTGGCCCCTTTACTTCTTGCTCGGTAGACACAGTTCTCCGGCAAGCAAAAAGGTACTGGCAAGATAGCCTGCCGGGGAAACTCGTTTATTTACACTAAAGAGACATCCCACCTCTGCATGGACGTATACATGCATGGGTTCCCGACAAGGTTCATCTTTTTCATTAATATGCAGATAATACAAGTACAAGCATTACAAAACACAAACATGGACGCGAGAGATTACATTAGTTGAATTAAAATTTGGCAAGTGCCGGCAGGTTTAAGATTGAAAAAATATAAATGCTCCGTAAACTCCTCTCCCTGTCCCTCTTGTCCCACGTAGTGTTGTGGGAAGAGAAGGGGCCGCGACACACACGGGCACAATGCCACCCCGATCCCTCCAGGGACTGCCAAGTGCAGCCTGACAAGATTGGGAGTGGTGAGGCTGCGAAGGAGGAGGACGGAAGGAGCACCACGGCGAACCCCTGGTCACCACCTCCAGGACCAGTTGGAAGACTCTAGCACAAGCTCCGGCGGACGAAAATGTTGAAGCCAGCTGGAAGACCACTGGAGGAAGCGGAAGCACCAGAGGAGCAAGCCTTTCCCTGGTAGCTGGTAAAACGGTGATGATGGTGCCGGGAAAGAGGGGGAGAGCCAGACAGACGGACAGCAGGTCGCCAGTACGAGACAAACGCGTCGATGCTATCGTACTCCGACTGGATGGCCTGCTTCTCGCCTTCTCCTTCTCCCCTGGCTTCGTATTCGTCAACATCATCCCTGGGGAGCACCCACCTCGCGGTCTGACACCTTCTCCGGGGAGACGGCGAACGACCAAGACGACCAGGGGTATCGAGACGCACCACTCCCCACTTCGGCGGGCAGGAAGGCGCACCTCTCATCGACATTAGCCCCATGACTTCCAAGAGGGGCAGTGTTGGGACTGTCAGTGATCTCTAGCCCTGCCTCCCGGGCAAGCCCCAAAGATGCCAAGCGCCTAGCTGCTGAGCTTACAAGCGACATCGGCCCGGGGCAGCATACCACAACGCCTAATGGGTGGCCGACCAGGGCCAGAAGGGCAAGCCTCTCCTCATGAGGAGGAGAGGCGACATTCCCCACAGCATGGACCAGGCTCCCTCCCCAAGCACCTATGCTTGGCGATGCAAGCCTTAGAATGGAGCCCGGGGCCTGGCCCCGGGCTCTTTTTCTCAAAATAACCAACAGAAGCAGAAGACAGAGGTAGGAGAATGCAAGGATGAATGACCCCGACCTCCCTTCGCCCCTCCTTTTATAGGCGGGACGGGGAGGGGAGCCGCTCCCTCAACGGGCGGCCGCCGTCGTCCTCCCCCAGTTCAAGCTGGCCGGGCCCTCGCCTTGATGCTCTCTCGTGCCATGCGCCTCCATTACCTACCCTGTGCGATGCATGCAGCATACGTGGCCAAGGATAAGGGCGTGGTGGAAAGAGTGAATGGCAGTTTCTACCCCGTGCGTTAAAGTCATTCACATGCCATTACAAGGGCGGCCCCACCACTATTGGCTTTACGCGGCGCGCGGAGAAATCGGAAACTGGCCTGGACCCAAGATTAATGAAGAAGCAAAGGAGACCTCAAGAGACCATCCTCTTCAGCACCCCCGATGTGCACCTATTAGGCCCTACCCCAATGACGATCGGCAGCATGTTCGGGGCAGGCCCGGGGGCTTCTATCAGTGCAACAAACCCTGGGTCTGTTGCCTAGACTGTGCACATGCATGGGAACAAGATTGAGGCACCAACCCAAGTCAGTGCACAAGAGACCAAGAACTTTGAAGGACCAACAAGCAGATCAAGAGGACCAGAGTCAAGCCAGAGAAGCAAGATGTCGCCAAGAGAAGAGCCTCCCTTGCCGGGTAGGCGAGCCCGGCAGGGACGAGGCCACCCACAAAAGAAGGCGCCCAAGACGTCCCGGCAGGGCTTTCCGGGACACACGAGGGTAAAACCACCTCACCCAACCACTCCTCCATGACCCACGTCGTCAATCAGTGCGGTGTCAAGCTGCAAAGTGCCTTAGTGGCAGCCATTCGCCACATGGCAGCTTTTCTCTATAGAAGACGTCTACATACAACACCTGTCCTGCGACATGTCAAGCACGCAGATGCGAAGCTGGCAAGAGAGCCCGGCAGGGCTTGCCAGGCAGCCAATGACGTGGTGTTAAGCGGTGCATTTAATGCACCCTGTCAGCCTGCAGAGTTAGGTATGATAGCATTGTTTGCTATCTAATCAGTGCATAATGACTACTTTGCCATTGTGGTAACCCCTTAATCTATAAAAGGAGGCCCATGGAAGCCGTAGAAGAGGTTAGAAGGTTGGACAACTCACACCCACGCGAGCGTAGCCACTGCCACCCCTGCCGGGCAAGTGTACTACGTTCCACCACCACTCTGGATTTGTCAAGCGATGAGGTATTCAAATCTTTAATAGCCAAAACTGGCTGGATTTTCATGATAATATTGAATGATTGAGGTTTTCATACCGGATTATATTATTCAAATCTTGAATAGCCAACATGGCTGGATTTCTATTGTGATTATCAACAACCAATGTTATGATTGAGGTATTCAAAGTCGCTTTAGCGCAACGGCTATTATTTTATTAATGGACATGATTTATTTTTACAATGGAGGGAATAGTCCCGAGTCGCTGCAGGCTTACGACCTGACGCTTGGGGCTACATTATTCAAGTTGAAATTACATCAAATATGCAAATCCCATGTCACTGCCAGCATGCACCATGGTGCTTGGGGCTAATGCAAAGTCATTTTTTGATCAACTTATTGAAGACCCGACTCATCACATTGTAATGATCCGGCCCTTGGGGGCTACCGATTGCTCATGTCAATAATTCAAGGTACACAAGTCTTAATCCATTATATTCAAGGGTCTACTGCTCAGTTGGTAAAGCACAAAGCTCTTAACCTTGTGGACGTGGGTCAAGCCCCATGGTGGAGATTATATTATATGATGTTATTATCAATAAATTATATACAAAGTCCCAGCTTAGTATTATCTTGCTAAGCCGGCCATTGGGGGCTGCACATTGCTGTTCAAGTTTACATGGTTATATCTACAACGTCTCTGCTCATTATTGCATAATGACCCGGCCCTTGGGGGCTACACTGGTTGAAGTTTTTATGAGCATAAGGGGATTACAAGTCCCAGGTTTCTGCAAGCATGACAACCCGGTACTTGGGGGCTACATATGTGGGATATTCAATTTATGACTAATGATTGAGATGAATAACCCGGATTTCTTCAAAGTTGCAACACTTATATTGAAGCAAGTCTTAAGTTATCACTATGTTCTCCTCTTAAGACTTGGGGGCTACAGGTATTATGGATATAAAGAAGGAACATCTTCAAATTCTCAGCTTTGAGTAAGTCAGGAAGATCAATTACATGACCCGGTGTCAACAACAATTATGAATCGACATCATCAGTCTTTTATAACCCAGAGATTTTGTAAATTATAACTCGGCAAGATCTACATCTTTAAGCCGGTTGAAAATCAGATGAGTATTTCAAGACCTATATTTTTTAAGCCGGCGCTTTGGAAGCCGACTCAAATGGATTATTTGTTTACAATATTTCTTCTACAAGCAAATTGATTGTGAAGCTTGTCTATTGACCCGGATTTTCTAGAAGAAGGAAATGACAAGAACTTAAGGATGTTCAGGTGCCGGTTTACAAGAATTCTTAACCCGGAGCACAACCTATCAAATGTGTTCTTGTGTTTATTTTGCAGCATAAGTTTACCATGGATAAATCCAAGCTAAACTTGGGGGCTAATGTCGGGGATATACCCCGCGGTGTAACCCGGCCGGAAGTATAACCCGTCCGGACTTGGCGACTCACTAAATGATCCGCCCTGGCTGGACGACACACTAAGTGACCCGCCTGATCCTGGCGTCTTATGGGTGACCTGGCAAGTAGATCAGAGGAGCGACAAGACCCGGGGGCCCAGGAGGCTCACGACCTAGAAGGCCGGCTTATGTTATGGTAGGCCGGCTTAAGAGGAAAGGCGTGAGGAATATCTCCCTTGCAAGGAATCAAGACACGGACTTGTATCGGGCTTGTAGTAGAAGATAGGCTAGTCATAATCCTATTTGGACTCCACATGTAACCCGCCCCTCTAACTTATATAAGGAGGGGCAGGGCTCCCCAAGAGGGGGGAACAAGAAAACAATAGCTAGGGCTAGACACAAAGGGGGAGCCGGCTTATGCGGCGACTCTCGATGAGCATAATGAGACCTAGCCTCAAACAGCATGTAGGGTTGTTACCAGATGATGTTTCCCGGGGCCCGAAGCTGTCTAAATCCTTGTCTTGCGTATTGCGTCTCTTGTCCCGATCAACCCCTTCTCAAGCTACCACATAGATGCGTTGGCCTCGCGATTAAGTCCTGACACTAAGGACATGTGCCGTGACAATTCCATGATAAGTCCCATTTGAAATCAATAGTCTTCAGCATATAAGAACCAGCACAGGAAGTATCGAGCAGGTTGCGATTATCAAGAGAAAGCTGAGCATAAAAGTTCTGAATAATCATTTACCGAGAGAGCTCATGATTGGGGCATGAATATAACATTGACTTAAGCCTCCCCCAAGCTTGAGCGATGCTTTCTCCTTCGCGAGGCTAGAAATTATATATGTAATTATGATCACGATGAACAAGATGCATAGGATAGAACTTCTGGTGAAATTCCAACTTCAATCGCTTATAATTCCAACATCTTGTATCATCACATAGCCTATACCATGTCAATGCATCTACCTTCAAAGATAAAGGGAAGACCTTCCTTTTGAAAACATCATCGGGAATACCTGCAAGCTTAAATAATCCACAAACTTCATCCACAAAGATAAGGTGTAAATCGGGATGCAATGTTCCATCTCCTGCAAATGGATTAGCTAGCAGTTTCCCTATCATACCCGAAGGAATTTCAAAGTAAATATTTTCATAAAGTTCAGTAGGTTGAGGAGCAACTCTTTGCCATTCTGGTCGGGGTGAAGATACCTCGAACAAGCCCCTCAAAGGATTAGTTTCCATAGTGACAAGTAACAGAAAATTTCAGCACACTATATAAATGTTTCCTTACCAAGTTCCACTCTCCGAAAGCGCTACACTCTCCGGCAACGGCGCCAGAAAAGAGTCTTGATGACCCACAAGCGTAGGGGATCTATGTAGTCCTTTCGATAAGTAAGAGTGTCGAACCCAACGAGGAGTAGAAGGAAATGATAAGCGGTTTTCAGTAAGGTTTTGTCTGCAAGCACTGAAATTGTAGGTAATAGATAGTTTTGTGATAAGATAAATAGTAACAAGTAACAAGTAAATAAAGTGCAGCAAGGTGGCCCAATCCTTTATGTAGCAAAGGATAAGCCTGGACAATTTCTAATAATGAGGAAGGAGCTCCCGAGGACACATGGGAATTATCGTCAAGCTAGTTGGCATCACGTTCATATGATTCGCGTTCGGTACTTTGATAATTTGATATGTAGGTGGACCAGTGCTTGGGTACTGCCCTTACTTGGACAAGCATTCCACAAAGTAAACCAATTAGCATCAACTACAAGGATTAATCAACACTAATAGCAACCCACAGGTACCAATTTGTGGTTTTGATACAAGATTGGATACAAGAGATGAACTAGGGTTTTGAGAGGAGATGGTGCTGGTGAAGATGTTGATGGAGATTGACCCCCTCCCGATGAGAGGATCGTTGGTGATGACGTTGGTGATGATTTCCCCCTCCCGGAGGGAAGTGTCCCCGGCAGAATAGCTCCGGAGCCCTAGATTGATTCCGCCAAGGTTCTGCCTCGTGGCGGCTGAGTTTCGTCCCGTAAGCTTGCCCACGATTTTTTACAGGGTAAAAGCTCTCATATAGCAGAAGATGGACACGGAGGCCCACCAGGGGGCCCAGGAGACAGGGGGCGCGCCCAGCAGGGGGGAGCCCCCCACCCTCCTGGACAGGGCGTGGCCCCCCTGGTGTATTTCTTTCGCCCAATAATTCTTATTAATTCCAAAAACATGTTTCATGGAGTTTTAGGATTTTTGGAGCAGTGCAAAATAGGTTTCCAATGTTTGCTCCTTTTCCAGCCAGAATTCCAGTTGTCGGCATTCCCCCTCTTCATGGTAAATCTTGTCAAATAAGAGAGAATAGCCATAAGTATTGAGATATAATGTGTAATAACAGACCATGATGCAATAAATATTGATATAAAAGCATGATGCAAAATGGATGTATCAGGCACTTGCTTGCGTACTGCCATGACCCTGGTGGGTCCCTACTATCATCCTCTCCGCGTACAGTCATCTCCTTATTCATGTCGGTTGTTGACCACATTGACAATGCCATTTGGCGTCGCACCGCACACGGCGAGCGAACCAAGGCGGAGGACGACGGTGAGGCCTCAGACGGAATGAACATGAGTAGTGGAAGATGCGCCAGTCTAGTCGCAGGCGGAGGGGAGTACGAGGGTTGGCTTGTTTAGGTGCGGGTTCATGTTGGGGGTGACGTCGCCGGAGAATAACAAGATGTGTGGGGGAATAGAGGGATGGACTGGCCAACATTTGAGGGTATGGTAGGACGGCAGAGGCGCAGCCAGCCGTGGGAGGCGGGAGCAGGCAGAATTGACGGGATGGTTTGGTTTGGGCGGCTGGAGGAAGAAGACAAGAGATAGAAGATACACGACATATGTTGGATGTCAATCCAACGGCTGATAGACAGAATCATTTGTTGAGTAGTAAGTCGACACCACCTTGGATAGGCCTTTTCCTCGTGGGCCCCAAATGTTAGAATCCAAATCTGTCACGGCCATGCAGCCTTTCTTATGAAAATTTACAGCCCATTTGGTGTGCTAGTTCAAAATAGGTTTGTGGGTGCTGGTGGGGGCTAATCACTTGGTTTCTGTAATGCACAGTGAGCTCAAGCAGCCGGTGAGAGTGATGTTATTTCCCTTTGTTGGGATTTGTTACAATATTTATCTCTTAATTGAACAAATGGTAAGCCATTTGCCTTGTTTCAAACAAAATATGACAATCATAGCCGAGTTGAAGCCCAGCTTACAAATTGTACAAAAGCATGCGGGTTAATGTTCATCAGGTTTAGACAAAACCCATATTGAAAAGGGAAACAACATCTAACTCCAGCACTTTTTTCGGCAGTCACAGTCAAATGGATCAGCCAGGTCCATAGAATGAACATCCTGGGTCGTAAAATTTACTGGATTCTGACCACAAGATGTTGTAAACAGAAGCCCAACATGTTCAGAAGCCCTTTTGTCCACCTGAAAGTCCTTTTTTGCTCTTCGACATACCCATCCGTCAAAACCATGCTGCTGATAAACTTAAGCCTGATGGACAATAGTAACCTCGCATTCAGCAGGAAAAATGTGACGAATCTAGTGTTTGCATGGTTGGCTACATATCGTTCCAGCGTTATTGTCTTCAATCGAATGTCATGAGAAGTGAGAAAATCCCGGTGCTTACGAATCCACCAGTTGGTTATAAGTTTCTTACCTTGTCATGTTGCCTAAACAGACATGAAGATTGAAACAGTTAAGGTCTAAAAAAAGAGTGTCGAAAGTGCAATAGTTGAAAGGTTAATTCTAGTACACTATATGCGGGCTTCCAATGTGCGTGAAATTATCACCTTTATATATAACTTCTCCACACATGGAAAGCATTGCACTAAGCCAGTAATCTTGTTCAGATCAAAACTATTCACATGGATATATAAAATCTTGACAGAATCTAGCACCATTGATAGGCTATCCATGGACAAACTCTTAATTGAGCATAAAACATAATATTAGTACAAAATATGTACTCCAAGATGATATAGAACTTATGCGCAGAAATTTAAAATGCAGCTTATGATTACAAGTGTAGATGATAATATACAGTACCTGAAGAACTGTGGAGCCAAACACCATCTTGAAATGAGCACATAGATTATGTATTACACCCAATGTCTCCACTTTAGGCGCAGAGATGACACTTATTTGCGACGGTGAATAACTAGAATCAAGGATTAATCTTTGAAGTGAAGGGACATCTTCGATGATGAGCTGCCTTCCATCAAAAGAAATTCCAATTCTTACATGGCTAGGCAACTTTATTTGGAGACAACCGATTCTAACTATGAAAACAAGCACCAAGCACACCAGGGCAGGGCAACTGGAGCAGATGATGCTGTGCAATGAGGCCTCCGACATACGAACCCGCACAAGTGAAAGTTTTTTAAGAAATGGGAGTTTCCCAGACTGTGCACACGCATGGGAACAAGATTGAGGCACCAACCCAAGTCAGAGCACAAGAGACCAAGAACTTAGAAGGAACACCAAGCATATCAAGAGGACCAGAGTCAAACCAGAGAAGCAAGATGTCGCCAAAAGAAGAGCCTCCCTTGCCGGGCAGGCGAGCCCGACAGGGACGATGCCACCCCCAGAAGAAGGCGCCCAAGACGTCCCAGCAGGGCTTGCCGGGACTCACGAGGGCAAAACCACCTCACCCAACCACTCCTCCACGACCCACATCGTCAATCAGTGTGGTGTCAAGCCGCAAAGTGACTTAGTGGAAGCCATTCGCCACATGGCAACTTTTCTCTACACAGGACGCCTACAGAGAACACCCTTCCTGCGATGTGTCAAGCAAGCAGATGCAAAGCTGGCAAGATAGCCCGGTAGGGTTGCCGGGCAGCCAACGACATGACGTTAAGTGGTGCATTTAATGCACCTTGTCAGCCTGTAGAGTTAGGTATGATAGCATTGTTTGCAATCTTATCAGTGCATAATGACTACTTTACCATTGTGGTAACCCCTTAATCTATAAAAGGAGGCCCATGGCAACCGTAGAAGAGGTTAGAAGGTTGGACAACTCACACCCACGCGCGCGTAGCCACTGCCGCCCCTGCCGGGCAAGTGTACTACATTCCACCACCACTCTTCCACCTTCAATCCACCAAAGCAGGAGTAGGGTTTTAGTCCTCACGTTGGCCCGAACCTAGGTAAAATTGCATGTGTGATCTCTGTTGTGCTGCCCCACACTCGTCTGCTCTTTGTGCAATGCGACGTCCCCCTACCAAACCATCAAGGGGCCCTCTAGTCCCATAGGTGGCCGTGGTTTCCCACGACATCTTTAGCGCACTAGGTAGGGGGATCGCTTGCGCGAACCTGAAGGCGTGGGCAGCACGTCATCTTCATCATCATATTCACCTTCGATAGCGCCATCGACCATGGCGCCCAAGAAGAAAGCCGGTGCTCCGGCTCATCCATCCACCTCGAAGGCTCCGCCACCCGCGGCCTCTAATGCTGCAGGGGATGTGGAGGCACGCGAGGACGTGGATGCCGCTGGGGATGTGGTCGGAGCAGGCGGCACCGTCACCACTTCCCCCGCGGCCGACACAGGAGCAGGAGGCATCGGAGGAGAACAACATCAGCAGCGCCACGACGGCCATGCTCCACAAGGTACGGGTGAAGGGGTTACTCCATCCGCGCTCCTTCCTCCCGCCGACGAGCACAGCCGCAGCAACGACGCTCGGACCGGGGCGAATCGTCTCCCTCTCGCCGCCCCACCATGGGAGCGGCCGCGGCACGTGCACCTTCCCCGGGATGGGTCGACCAAGTTGCCGCGCCAGACAGAGCCGCTGGCCCTCGCGCGCCTTAGCCGCACCACCCTGCCATCCAGGTGGCCGCTCCACGACAGTAGGGGCATGGTGCTACCACCGCTGGCACCATCAGGAGCCGAGCAACGGTGCGATCTACTTCATCATCACCCATGCCAAGCACAGCCATGGAGGCCATGGCGCGGGCTCAGCTTCTGTTGAGGTTTCCGCTAGCAGCCGAACAGATGAACGATTGGCGTGCCACTATCCAATGTCTGCTCGGTTTCATAGAGGCTAAGGGCCCGCAGCAACCTGGCCCGCCACAGCCTCCCCAAGCAATGAAGATGACTCGTGTTGCTATCCATACAGAAGGTGCCACACCCATGGTGCAATCCCTACCATGGCAGCCAGCGCGAGCGCAGCAGAATCAAGACCCAGACGATGTCTTGATAGCCTCTTCTGACCCTTGAGCCGACGGTGAGCCCCGGAGGATAGGCGGGTGGGAGACGCACGCGTCGCCATCGAGCGGTGCTGCAACGACTACTACCGGACCGATGGGCACGATGGCGTCGACAAGCCGGCTCTTGGTGTTGGCGGGTACCTACCTTTCGAGGTTGGGTGCCCTGCCTTCACTCGTGAGCTGCGACATGTCCCTTGGCCGTCCATTTGCACGTTCAAGCCAGAGATACCTGAGAAGTATGATGGGAGACTGAACCCGGCAGAGTTTCTGAGCATCTACACCATCGCTGTTCAGGATGCCAGGGGAAGAGATGAGAAGGTGTTTGCCAACTACTTTCCTTTGGCCCTCAAGTCCAATGTAAGGTCTTTGCTGATGCATCTGCCAGAGAACTCCATTTCGTCATGGGCCGACATGTGTCACGAGTTCATTGGCGCCTTCACTAGCGGCCATCAAGAGCCAGGCCAACCCAGCGACTTGCAGCTTATCCAATAGAAGGAAGGAGAGACCCTCCATAAGTATTTACAAAATTCAACAAAGTCCATAGGAACATCCCAAATATCCATCCAGCAGCTGTGATAGCCGCCTTCCAGTCCAATGTGCGCAACCGCTGTATTCGTTCCAAGATGAACGTGCGGGTGCCCAAGACTGTGAAGGAGCTATACACCTTGGTGGACAAGTGTGCTCGGATGGAGGAGGGAAGGAAGTTTCCCGGAGAGGAAGATTGCATCAATGTCGATTCTGAGGATGATGACGAATCAACCAGTCATAAGAAGAGCAAGAAGCGCAGTAAGAAGTGGAAGGATAAGGCAGTGATGACTGTTGAAGGATCGAGTACACCTAGTACCGGTAAGAAGGCCAAAGTTGAGGTCCCTGGCAAGGAAGCTGCCGTGTGCACTGATTGCCAGGAGGCCGCGGCTGCCGAGAAGGCCGGGAAAGGTGATGGGCCATATTGCAAGATTCATCGGACCAAAGACCACGACCTTCAAGAGTGCTATCAGGTTGATCAGCTTGTCAAGAGACACAGAGCAGAGTATGAGAAGCGTGACAAGGAAAAGGGTTAGAATGTCGCTGGCGGTAAGGGCCAAGGTGGTGAAGTAAATCGCCCCGGCAAACCCTTCCGGAACCAAGGAAAACCCGCCAAAGGTCGTGAAAAGGAAACCTATGATGATGAGAGTGATGGAGGGGATGAAGAGGAAACCAGTGAGCAGGAGTTTCAGAAGGCCACTGATGACCTGTGCATTGACGGGGGTGCGTCCTTGCACATCTCTCACCGCCAGCTCAAGCGGTGGGCACGAGAAGTCAATGCTGCAGAACCAGCACCAGAGGCCCGGAAGTCGCTCAAATTGTCATGCACGCCCACCATCTTCGACGAAGAGGATCATCCTACCATGGTAGGATGTTTGTCGTTGTTGGTCTCTCCAACAATTCGCAACCTCAAGGTCAAAAAGATGTTGGTGGACGGCGGGGTCGGGTTGAATCTGATTTCCCCGGCAGTTATCAGCAAAATTCAGATAACATAAGAAGAGTTAAAGGTTACCGACACGTTTCAAGGAGTTAATCTCGGCAGGAGTCATCCTAAGGAAAGATCACATTGCCATCAACGTTTGGGGGAGAGCTGAACTACCGGACTGAGAAGATTGTGTTTGATGTGGTCGACCTCCCCCTGCCATACCATGGGATCCTTGGACGCCCAGCCCTGGCTATATTCATGGCAGCATCCCACTATGCCTACAACACCTTGAAGTTGCCTAGGCCTATGGGGGTCATTACCATCCCATCAGATGAGAAAGATGCCATCATCTGCATGGACAAGATGTACCAGGACGCAGTCGCGGCAGAGGCCGCGGCAGCAGTAGTTCCCGCCAAGGAGGATAGAGGAAACAAGAAGGGTAGAAAGGACACCAAAAAGGAATCCGAGAAGCGTACCTCTTCGGAGTGCGCTGCGCCTATTGATGACTTGCCGAAGAGCTCCAACAGCAAGAGATCCAAGGTCGCTGCACCCCAAGTGAAGAACGTCCCCGCAGGGCTGGCTGGCGTTGATGGCATGTTCACTATCAGCGCCACCCTTGATGACAAAAAGGAAATCACACTCATTGCCTTCATGCGGAAGAATATTGATGTGTTTACCTGGCAACCATCTGATATTGCCGGTGTTCCCAGGGAGGTAATCGAGCACCACCTTGCTGTCTGCCCACACGCCCGACCTTTCAAGCAGAGAGTCCAGAAGCAGGCCTTGGAGAGGCAGCAGTTCATTGCGGCAGAGATCAACAAACTTGAAGCGGCTAGTTTGGTCAGAGGAGTGATGCATCCCACATGGTTGGCAAATCCAGTGGTAGTCCGGAAGGCTAACAGGAAGTGGAGGCTTTGCGTAGATTTCACAGATTTCAACAAAGCTTGCCTGAAGGACCCGTTCCCCTTGCCGCGTATTGATCAGATTGTGGATTCCACTTCAGGTTGTGATTTGCTCTCCTTCGTGTATGCATATTCTAGGTATCACCAAATCTTCCTGTCCAAGGAAGACGAAGAGAAGACAACATTCATCACTCCATTTGCTACATACTGTTTTATCCGCATGCCAATTGTATTAAAGGTGCCGGGTCCACTTTTGCAAGGGCAGTCCTGATTGGTTTTGAGCCACAACTGCACAGAAACATTGAAGCTTATATGGATAATACTATGGTCAAGACCAAGGATAGAGCCACCCTTATTCAGGATTTGGAAGAGACATTTGCTAATCTGCGCAAGATCAACTTGAAGCTCAACCCGTAGAAGTGTGTGTTTGGCGTTCCCTCCGGCAAGCTGCTTGGGTTCTTTGTGTCCCATCGCAGGATCGAAGCCAACCCCAACAAGATCAAAGATATCGAACAGATCCTAGTGCCAAGGACAGTTAAGGATGTGAGCCGTCTGACAGGGTGCGTTGCCGCACTAAGAAGATTCATTTCCAAGTCTGCCGAACGCGCCCTACCATTCTCCAAAATCTTGAAGAAGGCATGGCCCATGAAGTGGACTCCGGAAGCAGATGCAGCTTTTCAAGAGTTGAAGACCTACTTGTCCTCTGTGCCTACCTTGGTTGCTCCCAAACCACAAGAGCCGATGATGTTGTACTTAGCGGCAACCAACCAAGTGGTTAGTGCAGCCTTGGTGGCGCAGTGGGAAGTGGATGAGGCAGAGAGTGAGCAAGGACCGGCAGAGCCAGAGAGGGACCAAGGCAGTAGTGAGCACGACAGCGAGAACAACCCCAAGGACACGACGAGGAAGAAAGTGGTGCAGCGCCTAGTGTATTTCGTCAGCTCCTTGTTACAGGAGGCTAGATCGAGGTACTCTGGTGTGCAAAAGTTGATCTTTGGTCTCATCATGGCCTCAAGGAAACCGCACCACTACTTCCAAGCCCATGAGATCACGGTTGTCACTCATTTCCCATTGCAAAGGATACTTCGAAACCCTGAGGCTACTAGGAGAATAGTGGAGTGGGCTTTGCACTTATCTAGTTTTGGTTTGAAGTTCGAGAGGGCATCAACAATTCAGAGCAAGGCATTAGCAGGGTTTATTGCTGAATGGACGCCAACCCCTGGTGAGGAAGTGCTAGAGAAAGTTATCCTTGGCAAGGAATCTCTCCAAGAATGGATTATGTATTTCGATGGTGCCTTTTCCCTGCAAGGTGCAAGAGCTGGCGTGGTTCTTATCGCCCACTCCGGGGAGCACTTGAAGTATGTCGTCCAGATGCATTTTTCCCGGGAAGAGGCAACCATCAATACAACATAGTATGAAGGACTCCTTGCCGGGCTCAGGATTGCCGTAGAATTGGGAATTAAGAAGCTGATCACTCGAGGAGATTCACGGCTTGTGGTAAGACAAGTCAACAAGGATTATCAAAGCCCATTGATGGAGGCATATGTTGAGGAACTGAGAAGATTGGAGGAATGCTTTAACAGATTGCAAACAGAGCATGTACCCCGTGCGGAGAAAAGCATAGTTGATCATCTGTCAAAGTGTGATGCACAGAAGCTTCCTATGGAACTAGGGACTTTTGTTCTCCATCTTACTCAGCCCTCCGTATCCCCAACAACAATGGCCTAGAAAAAGGAGAAAATTGGACTCCGGTAAGCCTCTCCCAGTAGAGTCGTTCGCTCCTGGCAGAGATCCTACCGGAAACAACTCCTTGCCACCTGCCGGACCGCAACCTCCAGCCGGGCCCATGGTCCCCACGAACAAGGAATGTGCCCGGCAGAAGAGGAGGTGCCGCTAGTTCTCATTGTCGAGCCTCAGGCTCCAACTTGGGGAAGACACATAGTCCACTTCCGCCAAACCGGAGAGCTTCCGGACGACCAAGATGAGGCTGAAAGAGTAGCCCGAAGGGCCAGTATGTATCAGTTTGTCAATGACAATCTGTACAAAAGGAGGCCCTACAGTGTGAAATTGAAGTGCATTTGCTGGGAAGAAGGAAAGAAACTGCTAGCTGAGATACACAAAGGCATGTGCGGCTCCCACATTGGATCAAGGGCGGTAATTGGGAAAGCATCCCGGCAAGGATTCTATTGGCTCACATCCCTCCAAGATGCGCTCGAGCTAGTCACCAAATGTGAAGCCTGCCAGTTCCATTCCAAGAACATCCACCTACCTGCCCCAGCTCTTCAGACGATCCCTTTATCATGGCCATTTTCGGTCTGGCGGCTAGACACCCTCGACCCCTTCCCTCGAGCAATCGGGGGCTTTGAATTGTTGTTCGTTGTCATCGACAAGTTTACAAATTGGCCGGAAGGGACTGCCATGAGAAATGTGACTGCTCAGTCAGCTATCAAGTTCTTGAAAGAATTGGTGTGCCGTTTTGGATTCCCGGCAAGGATCATTACCGACAACGGCACCCAGTTCACGAGTCGTGCCTTCATGCAATATGTTCATGCCCTCCGATGCAATATCTCATTTGCCTCTGTGGCACATCCCAGAAGCAACGGACAAGTGAGATGGTAAATGATGAAGTGCTACGGGGACTCAAGATGAGATCCTTTGATATGCTGCAGAAGCACGTCAGGTGGTGGATCGATGAGTTGCCGGTAGTTCTCTGGTCTCTCAGAACGACAGCAAATTGAGCTACCAGGCAGACTCCCTTCTCCCTGGTCTACGAGGCAGAAGCAGTTATCCCCACATAACTAATTTACGGGTCGCGTCGGGTGCTTGCCTACAATGAAGTAGCGCAAGTTCAGCACCGGCGTGACGACACTGTGCTACTCGAGGAGAACCGTCTCCGGGCTGCTACACGTGCTGCACACTATCAGCAAGCCTGCGTCGCTATCATAGTCGCAGGGTTCATGCCCGGTGTTTTGAAGAAGGCAACCTTGTCCTTAGGCGCGTTCAGTCTGGCAAGGGTACAAACAAGTTGACGCCGAAGTTGGAAGGCCCTTACCGGGTAGTACGAGTCACCGGCAGGGTTCATGCTCGGTCTTTCATGAGCATTTGCATATGGATATAGATAGGATCGCATCTTGCATCATTCCCATCAGCATGAAGCTGCAGGTTCCTGTTGTAAACCTGGCCTCTACAAGGTGTTGGGAAGATGAGCCCACATTGCGATCTCCGGCAAGCCAAACATATAAGTTCTACCTCTTGTCCACTAGTGTTCTGTAAGCTATAACTTGTGCATGAGAAAACCTCACCACTCTTTTGAAACTTAGGTGCTCCCATCCTTGGTTCGAGCATTGCTTCGGTTAGGATGGTCGCAGTGGCCTTTGGTAAAAAGAAGTTGGCGGGGGACTGGCCCCTTTACTTCTTGCCCGGTAGACATAGTTCTCCGGCAAGGAAAAAGGTACCGGCAAGATAGCCTGCCGGGGAAACTCGTTTATTTACACTAAAGAGGCATACCACCTCTGCATGGACGTATACATGCATGGGTTCCTGACAAGGTTCATCTTTTTTATTAATATGCAGATAATACAAGTACAAGCATTACAAAACACAAACATGGGCCCAAGAGATTACATTATTTGAATTAAAATTTGGCAAGTGCCGGCAGGTTTAAGATTGAAAAAATATAAATGCTCCATAAACTCCTCTCCCCGTCCCTCTTGTCCCAGGTAGTGCTGTGGGAAGAGAAGGGGCCGGGACACACACAGGCACAACGCCACCCCGATCTCGCCAGGGATGCCAAGTGCAGCCTGACAAGATTGGGAGTGGTAGGCTGCGAAGGAGGAGGACCGAAGGAGCACCACGGCGACCCCCTGGTCACCACCTCCAGGACCAGTTGGTAGACTCTAGCACAAGCTCCGGCGGACGAAAACGTTGAAGCCAGCTGGAAGACCACTGGAGGAAGCGGAAGCACCAGAGGAGCAAGCCTTTCCCCGATAGCTGGTAAAACGGTGATGATGGTGCCGGGAAAGAGGGGGAGAGCCAAATAGACGGACAGCAGGTCGCCA
The DNA here is from genome assembly GCF_002162155.2 of Triticum dicoccoides. Classification (NCBI taxonomy): domain Eukaryota; kingdom Viridiplantae; phylum Streptophyta; class Magnoliopsida; order Poales; family Poaceae; genus Triticum; species Triticum dicoccoides. The sequence continues at coordinate 379,132,305 of NC_041383.1, read as the reverse complement.
GTACGAGACGAACGCGTCGATGCTATCCTACTCCGACTGGATGGCCTGCCTCTCGCCTTCTCCTTCTCCCCTGGCTTCGTATTCGTCAACATCATCCCTGGGGAGCGCCCACCTCACGGTCTGACACCTTCTCTGGGGAGACGGCGAACGATCAAGACGGCCAGGGGTATCGAGGCGCACCAGTCCCCACTTCGGCGGGCAGGAAGGTGCACCTCTCGTCGACATTAGCCCCAAGACATCCGAGATGGACAGTGCTGGGACTGTCAGCGATCTCCAACCCTGCCTCCCGGGCAAGCCCCAAAGATGCCAAGGGCGTAGCTGCTGAGCTTACAAGCGACATCGGCCCGGGGCGGCGTACCGCACCGCCTAATGGGTGGCCGACCAAGGCCAGAAGGGCAAGCCTCTCCTCGTGATGAGGAGAGGCGACATTCCCCACAGCATGGACCAGGCTCCCTCCCCAAGCACCTATGCTTGGCGATGCAAGCCTCAGAATGGAGCCCGGGGCCTGGCCCCGGGTTCTTTTTCTCAACATAAGCAACAGAAGCAGAAGACAGAGGAAGGAGAATGCAAGGATGAATGACCCGACCTCGCTTCGCCCCTCCTTTTATAGGCGGGACGGGGAGGGGAGCCGCTCCCTCAACGGGCGGCCGCTGTCCTCCTCCACCAGTTCAAGCTGGACGGGCCCTTGTCTTGATACTCTCCTGTGCCACGCGCCTCCGTTACCTACCCTGCGCGATGCATGCATCATATGTGGCCAAGGATAAGGGCGTGCTGGGAAGAGTGAATTGGCAGTTTCTACCCCATGCGTTAAAGTCATTCACATGCCATTACAAGGGCGGCCCCACCACTATTGGCTTTACGCGGCGCGCGGAGAAATCGAAAACTGGCCTGGACCCAAGATTAATGAAGAAGCAAAGGAGACCTCAAGAGACCAGCCTCTTCAGCACGCCCGATGTGCACCTATTATGCCCTACCCCAATGACGATCGGCAGCGTGTTCGGGGCAGGCCCGGGGGCTTCTATCAGTGCAACAAACCCTGGGTCTGTTGCCTAGACTGTGCACATGCACGGGAATAAGATTGAGGCACCAACCCAGGTCAGTGCACAAGAGACCAAGAACTTCGAAGGACCAACAAGCAGATCAAGAGGACCACAGTCAAGCCAGAGAAGCAAGATGTCGCCAAGAGAAGAGCCTCCCTTGCCGGGTAGGCGAGCCAGGCAGGGACGAGGCCACCCGCAAAGGAAGGTGCCCAAGATGTCCTGGTAGGGCTTTCCGGGACACACGAGGGCAAAACCACCTCACCCAACCACTGCTCCATGACCCACGTCGTCAGTCAGTGCAGTGTCAAGCTGCAAAGTGACTTAGTGGCAGCCATTCACCACATAGCAGCTTTTCTCTATAGAAGACGCCTACATACGACACCTGTCCTGCGACATGTCAAGCACGCAGATGCGAAGCTGGCAAGATAGCCTGGCAAGGCTTGCCGGGCAGCCAATGACGTGGTGTTAAGCAATGCATTTAATGCACCCTGTCAGCCTGCAGAGTTAGTTATGATAGCATTGTTTTCTATCTTATCAGTGCATAATGACTACTTTGCCATTGTGGTAACCCCTTAATCTATAAAAGGAGGCCCATGACAGCCGTAGAAGAGGTTAGAAGGTTGAACAACTCACACCCACGCGAGCATAGCCACTGCCACCCCTGCTGGGCAAGTGTACTACGTTCCACCACCACTCTTCCACCTTCAATCCACCAAAGCAGGAGTAGGGCTTTACGCCTCACGGTGGCCTGAACCTGGGTAAAATTGCCCGTGTGATCTCTGTCATGCTGCCCCATGCTCGTCTGCTCTTTGTGCAACGCGACGTCCCCCAGCCGAACTAGCAAGGGGCCCTCTGGTCCCATAGGTGGCCGTGGTTTTCCATGAGAGGAGTCGAAGGTTTAGTAGAAGATTGTATGGTAGGGAGCATAGTGCAAAGGTGGCGGTGTGGAGAGAGGAGGAAAACCGCGAGATGGACATCGGCACTAAGGGCACAAGTACATGGTGTTCGGTATCAATGTGATTTCCGGGGGAATGGTTGAACTCAAGCAGTTGTAGTTCTGTGAATTCAAGGGATTTCATGTGACTCCCCTGATTCAATTGGACACTAATCATGCACGCAAACATGTATGATCAAGATCAGGGACTCACAGGAAGATATCACAACACAACTCTAAAAATAAAATAAGTCATACAAGCATCATATTACAAGCCAGGGGCCTCGAGGGCTCGAATACAAGTGCTCGACATAAACAAGTCAGCGGAAGCAACAATATCTGAGTACAGACATAAGTTAAACAAGTTGCCATAAGATGGCTAGCACAAACTGGGATGCAGATCGAAAGAGGCGCAGGCCTCCTGCCTGGGATCCTCCTAAACTACCCCTGGTCGTCGTCAGCGGCCTGCACGTAGTAGTAGGCACCTTCAGTGTAGTAAGAGTCATCGTCGACGGTGGCGTCTGGCTCCTGGGCTCCGGCATCTGGTTGCGACAACCAGGTAGAAGGGAAAGGGGGAAAAGAGGGAGAAAAGCAACCGTGACTACTCATCCAAAGTACTTGCAAGCAAGGAGCTACACTACATATGCATGGGTACATGTGTAAAAAGGCAATATCGGTGGACTGAACTGCAGAAAGCCAGAATAAGAGGGGGATAGCTAGTCCTATCAAAGACTACACTTCTGCCAGCCTCCAAGTAGATTGAAGTCCTCCAAGTAGCATCGCATAGCATAATCCTACCCGGCGATCCTCCCCTCGTCGCCCTGTGGAAAAGCGATCACTGGGTTGTCTGTGGAACTTGTCTGGGTGTGTTTTATTAAGTATCCGGTTCTAGTTGTCATAAGGTCAAGGTAAAACTCTGGTCGTCCTTTTACCGAGGGACACGGCTATTCTAATAGATAAACTTCCCTGCAGGGGTGCACCATATAACCCAACACGCTCGATCCCATTTGGCCGGACACACTTTCCTGGGTCATGCCCGGCCTGGGAAGATCAACATGTCGCAGCCCTACCTAGGCACAACAGAGAGGTCAGCACGCCGGTCTAAATCCTATGGCGCAGGGGTCTGGGCCCATCGCCCATTGCACACCTGCACGTTGCGAGGGCGGCCAAAAGCAGAACTAGCCCCCTTAATACAAGAGCAGACTTACGTTCCAATCCGGTGCGCGCCGCTCAGTCGCTGACGTCACGAAGGCTTCGGCTGATACCACGACGTCGAGTGCCCATATCTTTCCCGCGTAGTTGGTTAGTGCGTATAGGCCAGTGGCCAGACTCAGATCAAATACCAAGATCTCGTTAAGCATGTTATTATGAAGTAACCGCGAACGCCGCCCAGGGCCAGGCCCACCTCTCTCCTAGGTGGTCTCAACCTGCCCTATCGCTCCGACACAAAATAACAATCGGGGGCCGTCGGGAACCCAGGCCCACCTCTACCGGGATGGAGCCACCTGTCCTTCCAGCCCCCACATCGGAATCACTTGCGGGTACTCAACGAGCTGACCCGACTTTAGTCACCATCTGTATAGTATGTATATATGTATATACCCGTGATCACCTCCTGAGTGATCACGGCCCGATAGTATAGCAAGGCAGACTGACAAGAATGTAGGGCCAATGATGATAAACTAGCATCCTATACTAGGCATTTAGGATTGCGGGTAAGGTATCAATGAATGTAGCAACAATGACAGGCTATGCAACAGAATAGGAGTAACCGAACAGTAACATGCTTCACTACTCTAATGCAAGCAGTAGAGAGAAGAATAGGCGATATCTGGTGATCAAGGGGGGGGCTTGCCTGGTTTCTCTGGCAAGAAGGAGCGGTTGTCAACTCCGTAGTCGAACTGGGCAGCAGCAGCGTCGGTCTCGTAGTCTACCGGAGAGAAGAGGGGGAAGAAAAAGTAAATACAATGCAAACATAGGCATGACGATGCATGCCATGACAATGAGTGGTGTTAGGTGTGCCCTAACGCGGTAGTAGGTGATACCGGCGAAGGGGGGAAACATCCGGGAAAGTATCCCCGGCGTTTCGCGTTTTCGGACAGATGAACCAGAGGTGAAATGTTGCACGTTTGCTATGCTGGGGACATGTGGCTGACGAACGGGCTGCGTATTCGGATTCGCCTCATCGTTCTGAGCAACTTTCATGTACAAAGTTTTTCCACCTGAGCTACGGTTTATTTTATATTAATTTTTAAAGTTTTCAATCATTTTCTAAAATATTATTATTAAATTAATTCGAAATTAGTATTATTGCATCAGCGTGACGTCAGCAGTCAACAGAGGTGTTAACTGGTCAAACTGATGAGTGGGTCCCGCATGTCATACTCTGTTAACTAATTAACCAAATTAATTAGTTTAATTAACAGATTAGTTAGGTTAGTTAATTAATTATGTTAATTAAACATGATTAATTAAGTTAACTAATTTAGTTAATTAATTAATTAAATTTATATTCATTATTATTGTTTTTATTTCTTTTTTTTAAATCGTTCTGGGGGCTGGGGCCCCACTGTCATAGGGCCAAAGGCCTATTGGGTTTGGGCGCTCGGGTGTGTGTGTCACCCGAGTGAGCGTTGGGCGCTAGCGGGCGAACCTGACGAGCGCGGGCGGGGTGTTGCCTGCCATGGCGCTGGGTGAGGCTGTGGCCATGGCGGGGCTGAGGGCCGGAGGGGGTGTGGCCGTGGCCGAGCCAGACGGCCAGGGCGCGGCCCCAACGCGCTAGTCGCGGCGGTGGCTGGGACCAGCAAAGGGGCGAGCGGGGCTTGTGCGGGACGGGGGGGGCAGAGTGGCCAGAGTGGCGCGGTGCACGCGCGCGCCTGCGAGCGATGCGCGGCGAGGGAGAGGCGAGCATGAGGGGGGCAGCGACCGAAGGGAGCTCACAGGAGGGGTTGAGTAGTCCGGTGGGGAAGGCGGCCAGGGAGGAGATGCGAGCTAGTGGCGGGGCAAAGGGGGGTCCAGTGGGGCCGCAATGGAGGCCGTCGGCCGAAGGGGCACAAGCGCGCGCAGGAGCAATGCCCCGGGTGCGACGATGGCGAGCGTGGCCACGGGCGACGTCGAGCAGTGCGTGGGTGAGGGACAGAGGGGAGAGGAGGAGCGGAAGGTGCTCACGGCAGCCGTAGGGGATGGGCAGTGGGCTCGGGGTGGTCGACGGGGATGACGGCGATGCGGGGGAGGAGGCGACGACGGCGATCCTGCAAGGAAGTCCGGCGAGCGGCGGGGTCCAGCGAGGTCCAGGCGGCAGCGCGGGCTCCGGGCGGCGTCGGCGAGGCGACAGGGTCGGGGCGGATCAAGCCCCCAATCCAGATCGAGAAAAGGGGAAACGAGGGGAGAGTGGGAGGAGAGGGGTAGCGGTTAGGGTTTCGGGGGAAGGGTTATAGGGGAGTGGGGGCCGACCTGGGCCGGTTGGTATGACGGCTAGTTGGGCCATTTGGCCCGGTTGGACCAGGGGAGCCCTTTTGTCTTTTGTTTTGCTATTTTGTTTTCTTTACTTTTTATTTATTTATCCTTTCCTGTTTTCTTTTATTTCTTTAATGGTTACAGTTTTGTAAAATACACAAATGGTTTCTAAATTAGTATTACTCTATTTATTACTACCACATTAATTTGGGTAACTAAATAAAATAGTTTAATATTTTATAAATAATAAAAGGCATTTATTAAATTGGTTATGCTGCTGCCTCAGTCACATTTGAGTATTTAAACATTTTATAAAAGGGTGGTTTCTCCACCATAATTTCCTATGATTTATTTGGTTCACTCCGAACATTTTAGTTTTACTATTTTAAAAGTTTTATTGTTTACTTGATTTTGAATTTGAATTTGAATAGGTTCCGAACTAACGCGAGATTAGCAATAGTAATCGAGGTTATGTGGCATCATTAGCAAGGGGTTGCTGTAGCTTAATTATCCAGGCGTCACATTTCAGCCAGGCGTCCACCGTGCAGGGCATGCTATGAATGCTCAGGTAGCATGCCGGGATGTAGAGGCTTTGAACGGAGCCCTGGTGGGAGGAGATGATGGCTCTGGGGAGTTCAAAATCATTAAAGAGAGATAGCTGACGACAGTCGAGATTAAGGGGAACGACGCGCCATAGAGGGCGCCACCGAGTTGAGAGGACTTGGGTGTTATAGCAATCCTTCGTGGGGAGAAGCGAGATGATCTCCCCAAGGATGGCGTTCGGGAGATCGCTGATGCAGTCCACCAGAGATTCTATGGGTTCCTAGGATCCGGTGGGGGCGGGCTGGCCTCTTCACCCTGCACTGCCGGTTGCGGGATCTAAAATAGGCGTCGCTGCTTGCGGGAGCCTCATCTTCTTGGCACTTGGGCCAGCCGACTCCATTTTCCTCGAGGGCGTCGTGTTGAGCTCACAGATTTGAGCAGAGTAATGAATGACGAGCCTAGTTGTAGTGCAGGTGAAGAAGAAGGGGAGCTGGGTTTTTCTGTGTAAGTGAGGAAGAAGGGGAGCCAAGTTTTTTTGTAGGACTGAGGTGAGGAATTTGGGGGTACGAGTGGAGCGAGCTGAGATGAGGTGGGTGGGAGTGAGGAGGAAGAAGAGCACCCATGTTTTTTGGGGGGCGGTATGCCGGGTAGCGCCTCTCATTAAGTAAATATATGGGCTGTTGAATTGATTTTATTATTGACTAGGGTGGATGGGCTCTTTTGTCTTGGGCCCAGAGAAACAATTACTACTGGTACAATGGAGACACTCTACAGCTACCCAGAAAAATAATTACTACTAATGCAGTGGATAGACACTACAGCTTCTGGCTCCTCTGAGGTCATCGGGACGTCTCCCGCTACTGAATGCCATTTTACTTTGGTTCACCGACATGCGGGCCATGTAGCACGAAGGCCCAAATGCCATCCACCAAATTAGAAGGAGGTATGCAGGAGGAGAGTCACCGCGGTCGTAGCCTGCAGTAACGAGCCGTCATATCACAAAACCCCACCTCCCCACAGTCTAAGTTTGACGGACGAAGCAACCATCATTTCACTCTTCGTTGAATCCCCTTCTCCCTCACCGTCTTCAAGAAATCCAACACTTGCATCTGCCATTGTTGTTCTCTCCTAACAAAGGGAAGGTTAGGGGATACGTGATGTTGGTATATTCTGTTTAAAAAAATAGAACTTTTGCAAGGCAGTAACGAATCCTCACTCTATTTTTTGTTTCATTGTCATTGCAATTGTGTTTTCCTCTTAGTTGTCTCCTATTTGCCAGTTTCATGATGGACCAAGGAGAACCAGGCAAACATCTACCGATGTTGAAGCAGTCGCGGGAGGCTGATCCCCATGAGACAGAGAGCTCCAAGAAGATGGAGGCCGCCACCGAACCAACCCTAGATACGCTCACGACCACTACTGAGATGGTCAACGCCCCGTTTGCTGTTACAACCCCCGTGGCCCTGCATGAGCAATTTTCCCCCTTCGAGATGTGTCTCCCCCCCCACACACACTGAGCTTCCCAAGGTGATTTTCTTCTTTGCCAATCTTCATTGTGGTTTTTCATCTAAGTATGTGGTGATAAATAATGCAAAAATTTATTAGATTTGATGCCATGCTACCTTCCCTGTGATGCATTCTTTTGACTCTACATAGTGGTTTAAATAACTTCTGTCGGAAAGTAATTCAAAATTTGTTTCTGTTTCAATTGGAGCCCGGATGGATACAAGGATTGTGTGGTTGTACATGTCACTCGCTGTGAGGCGGATGACCTGAATATACGCACTGGGAAAACAAAGTTTTCAGGCTATTGGATCCTGGAAGCCATTTGCAGTTATACCAAAGTCGAGATGTATTCCAGCCTCACTATTGTCAGGCATGTTGTCCAGGGTGTACTGAAGCACAAGAAGTTCAAACCTACTCCTTCGTTTGTGAGGCATACTGTTCTTGTCAAGCTTTTGCAGGAAGATGACGTGGCATGCCTCCACAAACAAGTTTATGAGTGGCAAGGCCAAAAGGTTATCTTCAGGAAGGTTCACAGGATTGAGCTGCTGCCAGACGTCCTTGATGATGTTCATGGCAAGGTCCGTCTTCTGTCCATCCCAAATTAGATCGGGGCATGAAATAGTTTCCCCAACTAGTGTTTAAAAGTAGTTTAGATTGTATCTAATTATCCGAACCTTGCCTATTATTGAGCCCTCTGGGGCTAGTACTCTGTTTGAATCCGTCTACGGGAACTAGTGTTACTTTTATGTGCCCGTGAATTATGTGAGAACCATCCTAATTGTTGCCGAAACAGATGCGTCCTCACTAGTTTTTTCATGCAATATGGCATGGTAAGACATAAGTTGTCATGGTTTATCATATAAGAAGTGTGTGTTTGATGAAATAGAGTACTTGTTCGAGAATTGTGCACCGACGTATGTAAACACTGTTGGTGCTACCCCACTTGTAAGCAGTTGTGCAAAACACGGCACATTGGCTTAGCTCGCTTCAACACTACAAAAGTCGGCTATCGACCAGCAAACAATCAAGAATCTGATGTCTGACATATAAGCAACTAACTGAGGCCACAATGTAAATTCCAAACATTCACACGCTAGTCCAGGGTTCATGTGGAACATTCACATTAAACTCGGCTTCATAAAATACTTGAAAATCATAAGTTAAGCAATTTTATACATCTCAATGATTCATAGAACATAACAAACATTTACTAGTTCACAGCAAAAGACAAAGTTGTGAGAAGGTTTACAAATTAGGAAAAATGAAGCAAGGCTTCTCTGAGCAAAGGGCCTCCCTAGGCAAGCTTTAATTTCCTGGAGTTCACTCTGGTTTTTCTTGTTTCCAGCATCTAGCATTAGGTTCTCTCATTTCAGAATAGTCAATTATAATTGTGTTCTCAGTTGGAATGCTGAACTGAACCATGTAGTGTACTGACCATCTGAACTTCTTGTGCGGTTCCACTAAATTTAAGCACCGCTATTTTCAGAAATAAGCAGATCGCAATGCCTCTTGTCCGCGCACCTATCCCAAAAACCTATGTGCAGCCATGCCAGTTAGTCCTCTATCCATCCATGAATTGGGAGAAAGTGCATTCCCGACTAGGATTTTCGCTCTTCCCTGCCACTGCAATCAGGAAGTAAAACGTACGAATCAAATTCTTTTAGATTGCGTTGGTCATTCTACCTAGCTACTACCAATGTAGGAATACCTGGAAGACGAGAGGTTAGACAACAACAACTAGGAATGGACATCTCATTTTGTGCAATTCTACTAAAACTAAGGTGTGTACTTTTGATTGCACGGATAGAAATGATATGGAGACAGACATACCTGTTTGCGCAAATATGAAATACAGTTATTTAAACAGTGACAGTTATTTGCAGCGGCATATGATTAACAGCAGCATGTATTGTGTTATAATATGCCCTACATTGATAGTATGAAAGTGCCATTAAATAATAAGTAGCATCACATCACATCAATACTGCCACTAGATTAACATGCAGAACAATAGCATTAGTATTACTGTCATGAGAGTAGCACATGGTCAGTAAATGTGCAATCAAATTTGTGCAGTTCCACTGGGATGAAGCAATGTTAGCGGTGTGAGATTTAAGTGTAACTGCAAAAACACAATTCATGGGAAATAAAGCAAGATGGAAGCACTTCATAAAATGGTGGTGTCATTGCTTCAATTTATTGACGGGACTAGACCCACAACAACATTACTTAATACTGACATTATGTGGCATTGCTTCATGATTCATGTGATTTTACATTAACGATAGCGATATGGGCATAGGGACAGCAGGGGCATAAAGTGGTGAGGCAGATGTGGTTGCCGAGAGCGGCAAACATTCAAGCAGCATGTCTGCATTTGTCCCATTTTTATCTCCTCGGCGACATTTTCCTATGTGAGCACAGGAAATCTAGACCTACTCGTTCTTATTTGTGTTGTCCCACAACACCCCTCACTTTCTTTCCCTTTTCGACCAAGAGACAGGTCCACTTCCCCCACCCTTCGCCATCCACCTCGCTTTCTTTGCCTTTTCAACCAAGAGACCCGTTGGGTAGCCAATATCTACTACTTTCCCTGTTTCCTCTTAGAACCAACTCCTAGACTCTTGCTACAACTTTCCCACTTTCTTCGCTGTTTGAACCAACTCTTAGATTTGACTGCATGAACTAGCTTTACCTCTAATAATAGTAAAAGTCTAGGTGGCCTTGGAACAATCGACGAAAGTAGAAAAAGATCCACATGTAGCCACGTGGGGAGCTGGGGCAGTAAAGCAAGGCAGGTTTTGAAGGAATATATACCTAATGGTCATCGGGATGTGGCAAAGACGGTGTCGGGAGGCTGCACCTTGGACACAATACCGCAGGGAGGAAGAAGGGGTCGAAGGCCCTCCCGAGCAGGCGTTATCTCCGAGAGAATGGCATGGCCGCCTGATAACCCACAAGTGTAGGGGATAATTGTAGCCTCTTTCGATAAGTAAGAGTTTCGAACCCAACGAGGAGCTAAAGGTAGAACAAATATTCTCTCAAGTCCTATCTGCCACTGATACGACTCTACGCACGCTTAGTGTTCGCTTTACCTAGAACAAGTATGAAACTAGAAGTACTTTGTAGGTATGATAGGATAGGTTTGCAAGATAATAAAGAGCACGTAAATAAAAGCTAGGGGCTGTTTAGATAAAGAAGCAATAAAGTAAATATAGGGAGTGTGGAAAAGTGGTGGTAGGAGTTGTGAAATTGTCCCTAGGTAATTGACTATGTTACTAGACCGATAGCAAGTTTTATGTGGGAGAGGCATAAGCTAACATACTTTCTCTTCTTGGATCATATGCACTTATGATTGGAACTCTAGCAAGCATCCCCAACTACTAAAGATCATTAAGGTAAAACCCAACCATAACATTAAAGCATCAAGTCCCCTGTATCCCATACGCAACAATCCCCTTACTCGGGTTTAAGCTTCTTTCACTCTAGCAAACCACTATAAACGAATCATGAATTGCAACACCCTACAGTGGGAATCCCTCACGTTTGCACGACATGGAGGGCACAATAGGACAGCAACATAACCACAAGAAAATTAAACCAATCATAGCAACTCATCAATCGCCGATAGGACAACAAAAATCTACTCAGTCATCATAGGATGGCAATACATCATTGGATAATAATATGAAGCATAAAGCACCATGTTCATGTAGAGGGTACAGCGGGTTGCGGGAGAGTGGACCGCTGGATATAGATGGGGGAAGGTGATGGAGATGTTGGTGAAGATGGTGGAGGTGCTGGTGAAGATGGCGGTGATGATGATGGCCCCAGGCAGCGCTCCGGCGCCACCGGAAGCAAGGGGAGAGAGCCCCCCTTCTTCTTCTTCTTTGACCTTCTCCCTAGACGGGAGAAGGGTTTCCCCTCTGGTCCTTGGCTCCCATGGCTTGGGAGGGGCGAGAGCCCCTCTGAGATTGGATCTATCTCTCTATCTCTCTCTGTTTCTGTGTTCCCAGATTCTGCCCTGGCACCGCTTCTTTTATATCCGGAGATCCGTAACTCCGATTGGATTGAAACCTTTGCCCAGATGTTTTTCCAAAAAATAGCTTTCTTGCGGCCAAAGAAGGGCATCAACCGCCTTACGAGGGGCCCAGGAGGGTGGGGGGCGCACCCACCTGGAGTGGGCGTGGGCCCCTGTCTCGTGGCCACCTCGGGCACCGTCTCGCGTTGATTTTACTTCCCAAAAATCACAAATATTCCAAAATAATTCTTCGTCCGTTTTTATCCCGTTTGGACTCCGTTTGATATGGGGTTTCTGCGAAACATAAAACATGCAACAGACAGGAACTGGCACTGGGCACTGGATCAATATGTTAGCCCCAAAAATAATACAAAAAGTTCCCAAAAGTATATGAAAGTTGAATAATATTGGCATGGAACAATCAAAAATTATAGATACGACAGAGACGTATCAACATCCCCAAGCTTAATTCCTGCTCGTCCCCGAGTAGGTAAATGATAAAAAAGATAATTTTTGATGTGGAATGCTTCCTAGCATAATCTTGATCATATGTCTAATCATGGCATGAATATTAAGACACGAGTGATTCGAAGCAATAGTCTATCATTTGACATAAAAACAATAATACTTCGAGCGTACTAATAAAGCAATCATGTCTTTTCAAAACAACATGGCCAAGGCAAGCTTATCCCTACAAAATCATATAGTTTGGCCATGCTTTATTTTCGTCACACAAAATGCTCCCATCATGCACAACCCCGATGACAAGCCGAGCAATTGGTTCATACTTTTTAATGCGCTTCAGCTTTTTCAACCCTCACGCAATACATGAGCGCAATCCATGGGTATAGCACTATAGGTGGAATAGAATATGATGGTGGAGGTTTATATGGAGAAGACAAAAAGAGGAGAAAGTCTCACATCGACGCGGCTAATCAACAGGCTATGGAGATGCCCATCAATTGATGTCAATGAGAGGAGTAGGGATTGCCATGCAACGGATGCACTAAGAGCTATAAGTGTATGAAAGCTCAAACTGAAAACTAAGTGGGTGTGCATCCAACTTGCTTGCTCATGAAGACCTAGGGCATTTGAGGAAGCCATCATTGGAATATACAAGCCAAGTTCTATAATGAAAAATTCCCACTAGTATATGAAAGTGACAACATACGAGACTCTCTATATGAAGAACATGGTGCTGCTCTGAAGCACAAGTGTGGTAATAGGATAGTAACATTGCCCTTTCTCTTTTTTTTTCTTTTTCTTTTTTTGGGTGGGCTTCTTTGGCCCCCTTTTTTATTTAGGCTTCTTTGGCCTTTCCTCTCTTTCCTTTTTTTTCTTTTTTCTTTTTTCATGGGGAAATGCTCTATAGTGATGATCACCACACTTTTATTTACTTACAAGTCAATGTTACAACTCGATACTAGAACAAAGATATGACTCTATATGAATGCTTTCGGTGGTGTACCGGGATGTGCAATGATCTAGCGTAGCAATGACATAAAAAATGGACAAGCCATGAAAACATCATGCTATCTATCTTACGATCATGCAAATCAATACGACAATAAATGCTCAAGTCATGTATGTGACGATGATGGAAGTTGCATGGCAATATATCTCGGAATGGCTATGGAAATGTCATGATAGGTAGGTATGGTGGCTGTTTTGAGGAAGATATAAGGAGGCTTATGTGTGATAGAGCGTATCATACCAAGGGGTTTGCATGCACCGATGAAGTTTGCACCAACTCTCGAGGTGAGAAAGGGCAATGCACGGTATCGAAGAGGCTAGCAATGATGGAAAGGTAAAAGTGCGTATAATCCATGGACTCACATTAGTCATAAAGAACTCATATACTTATTGCAAAAGTTTATTAGCCCGCAAAGCAAAGTACTACTACGCATGCCCCTAGGGGGATAGATTGGTAGGAAAAGACCATCGCTCGTCCCCGACCGCCACTCATAAGGAGGACAATCAAAGAAACACCCCATGCTTCAAATTTGTCACACAACGGTTACCATACGTGCATGCTACGGGACTTGCAAACATCAACCAAGTGTCTCTACAATCGACAACCACCCACTAGCATGACTCGAATATCACCATCTTTATATCAAAAAACTATTGCAAGGAATCAAACATATCATATTTAGCGATCTACAAGTTTATGTAGGATTTTATGACTAACCATGTGATTGACCAATTCCTGTCATCTCTCTAAATAGATATAAGTGAAGCAAGAGAGTTTAATTCTTTCTACAAAAGATATGCCCACGCTCTAACAAATATAAGTGAAGCAAAAGAGCATTCTACAAATGGCGGTTTTCTATGTGAAGAGAAATAGGCAATCCAAACTTCAAATGATATAAGTGAAGCACATGAAGCATTCTATAAAGCCATACTCAAAAGATTTAAGTGAAGTGCAATGAGCATTCTATAAATAAACCAAGGACTATCTCATACCAGCATGGTGCATAAAAGAAAAATGAAAACTAAATGCAAAAGACGCTCCAAGACTTGCACATATCGCATGAACGAAACGAATACGAAAACATACTGATACTTGTTGAAGAAAGAGGGGATGCCTTACGGGGCATCCCCAAGCTTAGACACTTGAGTCTCCTTGAATATTTACTTGGGGTGCCTCGGGCATCCCCAAGATTAAGCTCTTGCCTCTTTTCCTTTTCGTCATATCGAGACCTTCTCGTTCAAACACTACATCCACACAAAACTTCAACAGAAAACTCGGTAAGATCCGTTAGTATAATAAAGCAAATCACTAATCAGTACTGTAGAAATCTGAACATTAACCATACTTATGGTACCCCAAAAATTATACCAAAATTAGGAAAAATAAATAATTTGTACAACAAGACAGTGCAAAAGGAATCATAACCATTTGACGTTCCAGTTAAAAATGTAAAATCGCGCACTACAGCCAAAGTTTCTGTCCTGCACCGTACAAACCAACAAGCATTGTAAACATCCTAAAGGCAAACCTTGGCACATTATTTTTATAATACAATGGAATACAAGGGGATAATTATTTTTGATGAAAATTTTCTGTAATTAAGATTCACAAAGTTTCCGTGAGCATGAACAAAGTTCAAGGCTAGCTCCCACTTCAACAATGCTTGTCTTTCTCACTTTCACTTTCCTTTTTGAAAAGTTTTCGGTTCCCCTCTTTATTTTTTTTTGATTTTAAACTATATGAAAGCACACAACATAAATAAATGACTCTCTAAAACTTCCAGGTTGTCTCCCTGGCAGCGCTTTCTTTAAAGCCATTAAACTAGGCATACAGTGCTCAAGTAATGGATCCACCCGGATCCCAAGGTATATCAAAGCCAATTTTAGTTAACAATGATTTATAATTTAGTAGTGAGCACAAAGTAACATATATCAAGCAATGACGAAGTCTAACTCTCTTCCTATGCATCGGCATGTCATAAAAGAACAATTCATGCACACATTGTAAAGGCCAATGCATAGTATAAGCAGTTTCTTGCAATTCTATCATATTGGAAACATAGAGAGGTGGAGATATAGTTCCTCTCTCATAATAATTGGAAGTAGGAGCAGCAAGTACATGCATATTACATCTATCAAAATCATCATGTGCAATGGTAAAAGGCAACCCATCAATATAATCCTTAATAAGCACAAACTTCTCTGATATAGTGTAGTCGGGAGAATTCAAAGAGATAATAGGACTACCATGCATGGGTGCAATAGCAAAATTTTCATGTTTAACATAAGGAACTATAGCAAGTTCATCTCCATAAGCATAATTCATATTGGCATCTTGGTCACAAGCATAGCAAGCATCCTCAAAAAGGGATATTTGAAGACAATCAACGGGATCATAACAATCATCATAGCAATAATTCTTCGGTAAGCACGAAGGGGAATTAAACAATGTATGAGTTGAAGAGTTACTCTCATTAGAAGGTGATCATGGGTAGCTAATCCGCTCTTCCTCCTTTTGTTCTTTGCTCTCCTCATCATCTTTTTCATCCAATGAGCTCACAGTTTCATCAATTTCTTCTTCCGTAGACTCCTGCAAAATATTAATCTCTCCTTGGACAGAGAAGTCCTCAATATATGGTTTAACATAGGCATTAGAAGCATAATTATCATAACAATATTCAAGTATGGCAAAATTTTCAGATTTGTGGAGAGTAGCATCATACTTTTCAATCAAAGAAGCAATTTCATAAGCACTCTTAAAAGCAACAAATTATTCAATTTGTTGAACATCATAGTAATTATAAACACCCTTAGCATACGAAGATACGATTCCATTATCACTAAACTCACATTGGTAGGGAAGGTGTTTCTTAGGGTTTTCAGAACAACAAGTAACATCATATATTTCACATAAATTGCAAGCATAACATTGCAAACGATAAATTTGATCCAATAAAAGTTTCCCTTTTTCAGATATACGGTGTCGCGCACAACAAGCATGCCCATCTAAAGATTTGCCCTCAACTAAGCTAGTTGGGGTTTCAGCACGAGCACAAAGGGATCGAAGATGATCCAAGTAAAAAGCTTCAGGAGTGTGATAGATTTTGAGTGGTTCTTCAACCATTGGGGCAGTATGTACAACTAATTTTTTTGTATTTTGCGTTTCCTACCCATAACTAAAGATAGAAAACAACTAAGAACAACAAATAAAAAATTAGTTAGTGATAAAGCAAACAAGCACACACCCCACGGTATGACTCCCTGGCAACGGCACCAGAAAAAGGTCTTGATAACCCACAAGTGTAGGGGATAATTGTAGCCTCTTTTGATAAGTAAGAGTGTCAAACCCAACGAGGAGCTAAAGATAGAACAAATATTGTCTCAAGTCCTATCTGCCACTGATACTACTCTACGCACGCTTAGTGTTCGCTTTACCTAGAACAAGTATGAAACTAGAAGTAATTTGTAGGTATGATAGGATAGGTTTGCAAGATAATAAAGAGCACATAAATAAAAGCTAGGGGCTGTTTAGATAAAGAAGCAATAAAGTAAATATAGCGAGTGTGGAAAAGTGGTGGTAGGAGTTGTGAAATTTTCCCTAAGCAATTGACTACGTTACTAGACCGATAGCAAGTTTTATGTGGGAGAGGCATAAGCTAACATACTTTCTCTTCTTGGATCATATGCACTTATGATTGGAACTCTAGCAAGCATCCGCAACTACAAAAGATCATTAAGGTAAAACCCAACCATAGCATTAAAGCATCAATTCCCCTTTATCCCATACGCAACAATCCCCTTACTCGGGTTTAAGCTTCTGTCATTCTATCAACCCACTATAAACGAATCATGAACGTATTACAACACCCTACAGCGGGAATCCCTCATGCTTGCACGACAGAAAGGGCACAATAGGACAACAACATAACCACAAGCAAATTAAACCAATCATAGCAATTCATCAATCACCGATAGGACAACAAAAATCTACTCAGACATCATAGGATGGCAACACATCATTGGATAATAATATGAAGCATAAAGCACCATGTTCAAGTAAAGGGTACAGCGGGTTGCGGGAGAGTGGACCTCTAGATATAGATGGGGGAAGGTGATGGAGATGTTGGTGAAGATGGCGGAGGTGTTGGTGAAGATGGTGGTGATGATGATGGCCCCCGGCAGCGCTCCGGCGCCACCGGAAGCAAGGGGGAGAGAGCCCCCCTTCTTCTTACTCTTCCTTGACCTTCTCCCTAGATGGGAGAAGGGTTTCCCCTTTGGTCCTTGGCTCCCATGGCTTGGGAGGGGCGAGAGCCCCTCCCAGATTCTGCCCTGGCACCGTTTCTTTTATATCCGGAGATCTGTAACTCCGATTGGATTGGAACCTTCACCCAGATCTTTTTCCAAAAATTAGCTTTCTTGCTGACAAAGAAGGGCATCAACCGCCTTACGAGGGGCCCAGGAGGGTGGGCGCACACCCAGCTGGAGTGGGCGTTGGCCCCGTCTCGTGGCCACCTCGGGCACCGTCTCGTGCTGATTTTACTTTCCAAAAATCACAAATATTCCAAAAAATTCTCCGTCCGTTTTTATCCTGTTTGGACTCCGTTTGATATGGGGTTTATGCGAAACATAAAACATGCAACAGACAGGAACTGGCACTGGGCACTGGATCAATATGTTAGTCCTAAAAATAATATAAAAAGTCGCCAAAAGTATAGATACGATGGAGACGTATCACCGCCGATCGGGACGCACAGGCAGTTGTTGGTCTCCTCCCTCGCTATCGACGACCGCATGAATGATGCACCTACACCCCTGCCCCGGCCGAGGTGGTCCGGCTAGATTTGTGACCAGCCGCGAGTAGGGAGAGAGTGTGGCCACCTATGTCTTGCTTAGATCTGGAGAGCATGAGAGAGTGAAAGAGAGGAACCCTAGTAAAGCAACCGCCGAGGCTCCTACTTATATATATATATATATATATATAGTGGAGTGATTTGTTGTAGCAACTGTTATTAAATTGAATACGCGCGGAGCACTATTTTCATTCAAAGTTCAAGTAAAAATAAAACTCTAGCAACAACGTGCCACCGCTTCCAGGTCGCACTATCAAATCACCGCATCCAGGATGCACTATGTATTGTATCATTCACGTGCGTTCCCCGACCCTCCATCAACTTGAAAACTAGACTAGTCAAAATGTCAATTGGGATGCCTCTTTGTAAACAAATGCGCTCCTAGCTTAAAAAATGCGCTCCTACGTGTACTCGTGAGTGGGTGTGAGAGAACTATTGTGTGCGTGCACTGCTTCTCTTCGTGGGAGTACAATATACTACGCCCAAATAACATTCACCACAAGAGTAATAGTATAAGTGTGTGACGTGTGAGTTAAAATAAAAGGTGCACAACGTATTTTATTTCTTAGAAGTTCTGAGGGTAGTGTGCGAAGAGCACATATGTGTGTGACATCTATATACAGATAGACGATGGGTGCGAGATGACTTGGGAGAGTCATGACTCATGAGGGTGCGTGTGTGCGTGAGAGAGAGAGGGGCACGTATCAATGCAATGCATGTGTTCTTAAATCATATCTGACAAATGTTCGCCACAAGCTGTTTCCTGACGAACGCTGTAAGAACTATTAGATCGGCATCCGACAGTGTCAGTTTTGCCATGGCATTTAACTGAACAACCACTCCTCTAACACACAAATCTTCCACATGAGTGTTACCAACTACCGTATGCTCCTCCCACCGTTCCAAAATGTAGTGCATATAGCTTTATTGAAAATCCGAACCTCGCAAACTTTTACTGAGTTTTCATATAACAAAATGCACATATAGAATACCCAATATATATATATCATTTCATTCATCTTGGAGAGGTAACTATAAAGATGGGGGAGGAGTGTACAAATAAAGACCGTCGTATCACTTGTAGCAATTTCAACCATCCTTTGGTGTGGAGGAATATCATAGGAACTCTATATGATATGCTTTTTATAGGATTTTTTCTTTAGATTGGTTCATAGGAATAGATTCATATACTCCACATTTCAAAGGAAAATAAACATGATATCATTTTTATAGCTTTAGAGCCACTTGGTTTTTATGAATGGATTCCTATACTCCCACAATTTCAAAGGAAAATAAACATTAGCCTAGATTCAATAGAAAAGTTCCTATGATGTGAACCAAATGACATATCTTTTCCAATCCCTCCTCATAGGAATTGAGATACATGTCATCTCTAGATTCAATAGAAAAGTTCATATGATGTGAACCAAATGACATCTCTTTTCCAATCCCTACTCATAGGAATCTAGGTACATGTCATCTCTAGGTTCAATAGAAAATTTCCTATGATGTGAACCAAATGACATCTCTTTTCCAATCCCTACTCATAGGAATTGAGATACATGTCATCTCTTTCCCTACAACTTCCATATATACATTTCCTATTCCTAAATAGCTAGTACAACTCACTAGCCTTTTTTCCTGGACATGCAACTATGGCACATGAACACGTCATGCATGCAAGTCTTAAATCACATTGTTTTTGTACTCTTTGCATGCAAGCACCACATCATCAATTCGTGCATGTTACTCATAAGTTATTTCTTGCATTAGATTTGGATTGACAACATATGTGTTGGTCATGTGCACACATATGTAGTTCGCACTCACATTTTTGTTAGAAATGTCGTTCTTTTAACTGCAATTCATTTTATTTTCACTTTAAGCATACATTCACTTCCCATTAGTTATAGATGTGTTTGGAGGAACTTTTTATGCATTATTACGGGACAACGGGTATATCAAAATGCGGGGGCCATGTGTCATTGCCTTCCGGTCGAACCAACGTCCACAATTTTTTGTACGTATATCTCCACTCCTCCCCGAACCCTAAGAGTAAGATTAATAATATCGCCCGCTACTAGCTCTATTTTTGTGCCACCTCACTTATAGCCAAGCTAAAAGCCCATTCATATAATAGTTGTTGGCTCTATACAATAGATAGTTAATGCTTGACTCCACCTTCTTCTCTTACAAAGCGTGTTGGAGTTCGTGCTGCAGCTGGCTACAAGTTTACAGCCCACCCCTCTACTCTCATCTCCTCTCTCCTCCATGTCATCATAAATCTGAGGTGGCAACCCTTATAGCCCGCTTATGTCACCCTATTATACTTGCTCTTAAGGCGTCAACTCGAACTCAACCCCTCTCCCGTTTAAGCTGTAGTACTCCTACAAACCCTACCCGCCGCACGCATCATCAATTTTCTTCAAGAGGGCGAGGGAGAAGCGGATTTGTAGTGGAGGCTCCTACCCTAGGGCACCCTAGGTAGCTGCCGCACGCATCATTGGTTTCCTTTTTTCTTTATGCTCGTGTGCCCTAGAGTGAAATGATGGTTGCTTCGTCCGCACATCTTAATGCGGGAAAGGTGGGGCTTTGTGATTTAACCCATCATCGTTCATTTACTACTACTACGGCTCTACGACCGGGGTGCCTCCAAGTCTGACTGCTACTCCGAACTGTAATTTGGTTCATTGCATGTGGAACAAGACGGTGGATGAGCCATATGTCAGCCAAAGGGGTCCTGTAAATGTGTCACCATTTCATGTGCGGACTTACCCTATTGAGTTGCTACGCCAACGCGATAGGAGCAGCCTACCAATTGGTTTTGCTCCTTGGTGAATCCTGACTATATTGATCTAAAAAGATACTAGTAGTATCCAGATTAGTATGGCCTATCATGCGGTCCCACGTGTCATGATGTACCAAGGCGATGTGCGTCCCTCTTGAGGAAGAACAACGGTAGAAGCAATACATGGTTTTCTTGAAGGAGATGATGGAGAAGCGGATTCAACAAAGTGTGAAATAATGGTTGCTTTGCCCGTCTGGGGGAAAGGTGCGGCTTTGTGATTTGACGTCTCATTGCTCATTACTACTATTGGGGCGCTACGACTGGGGTGCGTCCCCCCTGCTGTTTTGCACTATTATTTGGTGCATGACACGTTGACCCAGTTGCTCTATGTCCCACATGTTGGCGAGAGGAAGTACATAATTCATGAAAGCGAGCATCTCCACTCTTTTAGTACGACGGAGGAGTACAAGGCATGGCTTATTTTTTGCTACTTCGCGTGATCCATCAAAACAAACCTGGACTAAAAAAGGCGAGAGCGGGTCTTTTCCCGCGCGCCAGGTAGGGGAGTTTGGCATAGTCTGTTTGAGGCAATGAGGCAGGAAGGGAAACAATCAAATAAAGGTTGAGCGACTTAGTTTTGCGATAATCTGATTTTACAGAGTACGTACCCACTATGGAGGTAGTACTACTTACTACTCCCTCTTTTCCAGTTTATAGGGCTCATCTAAAAAAATTGATTTTTCTGTTTTATAAGTCTCAATTCTACTAGTACTTACCATCACATATTTGGATTTCGAGGTGCATTAAATCATCCTATGTAACCAGTATCAAGAGAAAACTCACCAATGCATGTAGAAGTTCACGAAAATTTAGTGGTCATGCATGCATTCTTTGTAATTAATGCATCGGTAAACATAACTTTTTGAGAAAAATGAGCATACTAACTAAGTACTTGTGCAAACTACAAAATTAATTCCACCACTCACCATCTACCTTGGTTGGAGAGATTTTGAAATTGAGCCTTATAAACCGGGGAGTAGCACTGGTACACGTCGGTGCTATACACATGGTTTTTAACCCCTTCCCGCGACGACATTTGGAACCATCGCGAAGTTAGTGTGGGCGATAGGGGGTCCTTCCCACACGACCTAGAAACCGTCGGGGATATGGAGCCATGATCCAGAGGCCTTGCAAAGTGTAATCGTGTGTGATGCAGCACACACTAAATTCTTTCGCATGTGTGGGATCGGTGTGTAAAAGTTTATAATGACGTAATGAAACCAAATGGTGTGTCGTAATGAACCGATTGGGAAACAGTATGTAAAGCACATGACCCAACATATGAACTGTGTTCGATATGTGCCCCATCGCACACGTGTTTTCTACGGAACCCGTCTGCCTTGCAAGATTCCATCACACACGTTTCCCAACAATTACTGTGTGCGATAATGTTCTATCACAAACGGTTCAGGAGCCCCTTCGCACACATACAAGTGCTCCAGACCATTTGTGATTTGTTGTGTATCACCGACGGTTGCAGCAAGAGTGACATGTGCTTTTCATTTGGGATCCCACACGTTTCTTGAAGAAATTACGACTGGGATTGTATTTCACATTGGGCATGGTTTACTCCGAGCTCTCGTGTGCGATATCGTGATATCACAAACGGTTCCGCAGACCCTACGCACACATAGTAGGGCTACAAATCGTTTGCGATCTGCTGTGTATCACAGAGGGTTCTGCTACGATTGACTTATGCTTTCCTATGTGGATCGCACATACTCATTTAGTTTAATCGTGTGCGGACCAATTGCCAGGTTAAAAAAATATCCCATTTTGAATCGGCATGCAAAAAGAAAATTCAACACAATATTCAATTGAACAAATAGTGTCCACAGGAAGAACATTCATCAGATTTTGCAACAATTGCAATTGAACATATGGTAGCTAAATTCCAATGATTTGTCCACACATATATGCATTACAATTAATCATAATGTACGAAATATGAAGACATCATCAGATGGAAAAACAATGGATCCATGCTTATATGTTTAGTGGCTAACTCTTACTCAATGTTTCAGGAGAACACATGCTGAAATCTTCATTATCACCAGTGGGATTGATGTAGTGATTCAGGAAGAAGTCGCTCATAAATCTCTGAACCATCAGCAATTCACCAGCCGGGAGCGGTTTAGGGGTCCTCGGTACTAAGATGAGCTGCAGTATTTTTAAGATGAGAATGTGCCATATGAGTGGAGTAGAAGATAATAATTAAGATGGACTTACCGGTACTAGATCGCGAGGATCGTCACAACTATCAACAGATTTGCAGATGGAGATCATGTGTCTGCAAACATAGTATCCACAAAGGTTGGTCCCTGCTTGTTGCTGAGGACACTGAATTTTTTGTACATAATTAGTCATGTATTTTTCCTATTAGGAACAACCTAACCGGTGTTAGATGTATTATTTTTTCTTTGGACAAAAATAGAAACATGATTATTTAGAAGCTTGAACATTTGACTAGCGTAATAAAAGGTATTTGCAGACTATTGGATAATTTTTCCAAAAATAACGGATTTCGGTGTGTTACCGGAGAAACGATCTCATCCTACACACGTAGTTCCCTCTTGAACAGGTTCCCTAGTTTAGTTTTCCACAATGCGAGCACACTGCAAATGAAGTTGAATTTTGACAAGATCAATTATTGAACCAGATATGAGTGCAAATTAATTTCAACATCATAGAATTCAGTACCTATCCATGAATTGCTGAAGATGCATCAGATCCTGACCGTTTGTTGACTCCCTGAGAGAATCCATGTAGTAAACTGTGATCTTGTTTGGAACAATGAATATCAATATCCAGTGATTGCTTTATATTTAGAAACCCATGAACTTACGAATTATATCGAAATCTGAAAGACAGTCAGTGTATGCGTGGTTGTTTACTTGACTTACCGTTCATGATGGCCAGAGAAATGATTCTACATGGGACGTGTTTTCGAAGAGACGGACAAACATGTTAATGGCCCAGTCCCATAGGTCCTTACCATCTAATGTTGTGCCATTTGCTAATGCGGGATCTATGAAATGCACACTCTCCCTTTTTCTTCTCTCCGCGTTCAATCCCCTGAGAGGAATAAAATGCAGTTAGTTGTTTATTATTTACAGCCTTGTATGGAGAAGTTGAACAGAGTTTGTTAAGTACTTATAAAATCAGCCATCTAACAAGACTGGCATCTAGCTTGTTGAAGTTGAATAAGAGATGTAAGTCCTCGAAACTCACATTGATGGAACCAGCATCGTGTCAGAAATGATCTCTGTTGTAGTGGACTAGCAAACCATGATGACCTGCTGACATTAGATCCATGCAATATTCATGTAACTCGCGGCAACTGGAGCTGCACTCATCAAAGTATTCGCCAACAAGAATGGCTGGTAATGGACATAATTGCATGCTTGAGGTACGTCTGCTTTACTTTTAGCAAGCAACAAATCTACTTTTTCATCATCCATGCCGTTAGAAATAATATTACTCCCGGATTCAAACAACCTATTGTTAATTTGGTTCTGGGCGATGAGTGCTTTAAGTAAGAGGCAATCATTCTCTTTCCTCTTCGCTCTCCCGCCGTGCTTCCTCTCGGGTGCAGCCTTTTTGGCTGCTTCCTTCTTGGTGCTTGAAGCATTTCTGGCAGAACATCTGGTTGACTACAAGGTAGACTGCTGAGTCGATGGTGAAGCTTCGACAGACTACTTAGCAGACGGTTTATCTATGTGGGACCGCTGAGCTGGCGGTGCTGCTGTGATGGACTGTTGGGCTGTAGGAGCAGAGGCATCAGACTGCTGACCATGTGTTGAAGCTATGTCGGGTTTCTGCGCAGGCGGTGCCCACTTGTCGATGTGCTGAGGAGGCCGTGCCAACGCGTTGGTTTGCGGAGCAGGCAGTGCTGACACATTGGTATGCTGATCACACGACTGCGGACCGACAGACTGATGAGCAATCGGTTATGGACCGACAGACTGTTTAGGAGGCGGTTCCGAAGCATCAGACTGCTTAGCAGTCCATTCCACCAGGTTGGTCTATTGAGCATGTGCTGCAGCTGGGTCTCCCCTTGCTACTTCAGCGGCCAGCATCTGAACCAGTGGTGCGTCTTCAGCAGTTGTAGGCCTTGCCACTGGCTGCTCTGGGGTGGAGGATGACATGGCCTATACGGTACAAAGTCAGGCCGACTAATCACAGGTTGATGCATCAGCCGTCGGATTATGAGTATTAGGTTCTTTGGGGGAAGCACGCGAGAGCTGTTGTGGCAAGGAGAGCGTCACTGGTTGAGGGGCGACATTGGTTGCTCTTGGCGGGGCTTCAGGGATCTCATCGATGAACTCTATTTGCTTTCGTGGCCACTAGATGTGATGTAACAGTGTTTCTCCCAAGGTCCTTTGCTCATCAAAGTCTCCTAGGACATTCTTCAGGGAAAATTCATTGAATCCAGGCTTTACTTCAGTCATGTAGCACTTCACAGAACCCGTCTTCAATGGCTCATTGTCCAACAAGAGGCCCTCTTCCAAGAAGGGTGGTCAAACCCAGGCTGTTCACATTTTAATGTACCTTCATAATGTGTAAGAACACCCTTTAGTCTGTCTTTAATTCCAGATAGATCAGATATAGCATCATCATGAGCAGCTGCAGTCTCAGTGTCGCTGGGGTCAGCTGATGCACAACTACTCTTGTGCGGTGTTGTCGTGCAATAAGAAACATCCTCCATGCCCGCCTCCCCTACCATCTGCTGGCTATCTGTCAGTGTTAGCGTCTTCTACATCATCATTGACTCCACAATATCCTTTTGAACAGCCGGATACATGTCCTTCCTCAACTTTTCATACAATTCATTCTGCTTCATTTCACTACTCGCTTTTTTCATCATGGGCCTCTCTTCTTTGCTGAGTGTGAAAGCCCTCTTGTGCGGGACATTAACACCTATACCCACTACTAGGGAAAAGGGTAGTAGCAGCGCGGGTTTTAGATGTATCAGTAGCGCGGGGATAGGCGCTACTAATAAGGCGCTATAGCTAACAGATAGCAGTAGCGTGTGCTCACCGGCGCTACTGCTACACAAGTGTAGCAGCAGCGCTGTTAGCGGAAGCTCGCTACTGCTAGTAGCTCTAGCGCGCTTTACCTTGACGCGCTACTGCTATCGCGGCGCTGCTGCTAACTTTTATACACTCGCTACTGCTAATTTAAGTAGGTTTTTTTGTTTTTTGGCATATTTGTTTTGTATTTGAACAGGCTTTATATAAGAATCTTTAGCACATAGAAATGTCATCATGATACACATACAAATGCCTGCGAGACCACAAATGTAATCATAGCATGTACATACAAATAGTCTCATCATAATCATCATCCAACACAAAGTGATATCTTGTCATCATCTCGAAAATAGCGATACATGCAAGTCTCGAATACTTGCAACTACAACAACATCATCCATCTAAACAAAGGTATACGCAAGAAGTGCTATCACTATGAGTGAGAGCGGAAATATGCAGTACATGAGGTGGCGGTTACGAGTCCTCTCTCGCGCTAGCGTGAACCTCAAGTAACTAGCTTCTCCTTCTTGTCTGCTTTTGAAGCCTTTATGGCTGGCGCCCGTGAACCCATTCACTTGCGCCTAACACTCATGCCACTCGTTGTACACCCCCGGAACCTTCCCTTTGTACACGACATGGCAATTCCATCTCGCCGTCAAGAAACTAGGTACCTATTAGAGATGCATGTTCATGAAGAGGATGTACAATCATATATATGCAACAAAATATACTAGAGCAACACCGAAAAAGAAAGGGTTAGCAACTAGATGCAACATACAGTACCCAAATTAATTAACTAGAGGTACGCAGGTCATCGTACTCAAACTAACAAAGTAGCGTTACGCAAGTTCGGCAAGGACCGTGGACATCACAAAGTTTCATTGCTACAAAAAGTATACAAGTTCAACCGACACATATCATCATCATCGGCATCATAAATCACTAGAAGTTCCATCCTTCCATATCATCGAGGACGAACCCTAGCTTCTTGAACGGCGTGAGGTCTAGACGTTGCATGCCTATGCGAGTTCGGACGTCAGCTCGCAATATAGGGTCGTGGTGGAACACCCCCTTCTCATCGATGACTTCTTTCATGATGATCGTCGCAATGTCGCTTTGGATACGAAAGAAGTCATCTCTAAGTTTATAATTCGCTTCTCCATGAGATTCTAGCCACTTGTGGATACGATCATCATTTCTGCTGTTAATGCGAAGCTTTTGGTGATCCGTGTTGAACGATAAGGACGGCGCGCCCGTTGCTGCCGGGAAAAGACACCTCAAATTATTCCCCATATGAGAGATAAGGAATGATTGAAATGTACGAAAGGGTTGTCCGGACTGACTTACTTTGGATGATAAGGCACGAGGACAATTTCCCGGTCCTTATTCTGTACCATGATGTTTTGGAGGTACTCCCTAGCAGTTTCACGCTCAAAGTCGCCGAGACTCAAGAAAGACTGGTGCATGTAGTATGGATCCGCCACACAGATTTGCGAGACTTCTTCACTCTTCATGACGGAGCTCATATGTAGCACAAAAAGGCGGACGATAGTAAAATCAAGCCGCCTTGTTAGAAACATCTCAAAGATATGGTCAAACCGCAGGAAGAACACCTCCGCGGGCCGTGTGTCTACGTAGCACTTCCCCTCAGGCACACGAGCCGCGTATGTCGGATATCCTGGATCCTTTGAGGCTAGTAGGCTTTTCAAAGTCGACAACACATGGTCATGCAGTCTCCTGAGATCCCCTGATAGTGCCTCCAGCGGTTTCGGCGGTAGCATCGGCTCGCCCGTGAGATGGAACATGACCACACTTTTCACGGGTACACGCTCTTCAGAATGCATCGTCTGGCTGCTATGTGCTCTGGCTTGTTTGGAGGCAGTTACCTTCCCGATCTCTTCCTCTCCTTTTTCTTGGGCACACCTTCCAGACCCTTCCTTAACCCCTGCCCCAGTGTTCCTGGGCTAAGTACTGTACGACCCTCGCGCCCAGCTAGTTGAGCCTTTGTTGAGGCAGCATCTTCAGGCGTGTCCTGTGAGGATTTCATGAAGAGAGACTTTTTGCAATCCATGGTATGACCCTGCCCGGGCATATCATCCATATCCTCATTAGCAAGCTGATAGCCCGATTCGTCATATGGTTGACTCATCATATCTATGTCACAGTCATACGCGTTTGTATTGAGGTAATCCATAGGGTCGACCTCCGTCTCATCATCCATTCTCTGTTCTACAGGAGAAATTACATCAGCCAGTACTATTGCACCCCCTTCATCATGTTGTCCGCCACTCTCACCCGGCACTAAAGGAGCTGGTAATTGCGTAGGCGGGGTGGTGGTCTTCGCACATGCTTGTTGATGTGTGGTAGTTATTGGTGTGCTCTCGGCCGGCTCCAGACGAATAAGATTCTTCGGCCATAGCAGCACCCAATTCTTGCAGCTTCCAATCCGTGGCAGGGTCTCGTCATCTGCTCCCACATGCTGTACTGGAGGAGGCAAATCCTCGTGCCCCGATTTCACACTGGTCAAGCTAACCCTGAAGTTCCCAGCAGGGATCAGCTAGCTGTGGAACGTGCGTTGAGAGGGGTCCATTATCATCCCCTTTCCCACGTCCACCTTCTGGCCTTTGATCAAGAAGAGTATGGTGCACGGGGTTTCTTTCGCCTGCAACACATATGTCTGTGGTGTAAAACAACCGAAAGGCAACAAAAATGGAATATTATATATATATATATATATATATGTTGGTGCGACATGTAATTACCGTGACAGCGTCGAGCTCAGCCAAAGACGAAGTCCCACCTAGCGCGCCTGAGACTGAGGATGGGCTGCTATGAGCGGGAGCGGCTGCGAGAGGAGGCCCGATTGCGTGAGCAAGTGATGGTGCGATGGTGTTGTTGTTCATGGAGTTTCTCCCGACGAAACTGGGCATCGGGAAATCATGTACCGTCTTGTCTGGATTTTCCTTCGCCCAGTTGATGATAATTGGAACCAAGTTAGTAGCAAAATCATTTATGCAGGCAGTTATAGCTGCATTGACTGCGTGCTGTAGCAACTCATATTTGTCCTCGGCTGCTTTTTTCGCGTCCTCAGCTGCTTTTTTCTCGACTGCAAGCTTCACCTTCGCGTCGATGTCCGCCTGACTAAACTTATTTTTCAGCTTCTTGGCCTCCGGGCCCTCGTTGTAAAACACCTTCCATGTGGCGCCGTCTCCAGCGCCGTGCACATGACCATATTGCGGCCACTGATCCAAAGGGTGTCCCTTAAGTTTGTTCAAGGCCCGGTTGAGAAGGGTGTCCCACTTGGGCCTTGTCGGTGTCAAAACCGGCGGATCTCGGGTAGGTGGTCCCGAACTGTGCATCTAGGCGGATGGTAATAGGAGACAAGGGACACGATGTTTTACCCAGGTTCGGGCCCTCTTGATGGAGGTAAAACCCTACGTCCTGCTTGATTAATATTGATGATGTGTGTTACAATAGTAGATCTACCACGAGATCAAGGAGGCTAAACCCTAGAAGCTAGCCTATGGTATGATTGTTGTTCGTCCTATGGACTAAATCCATCCGGTTTATATAGACACCGGAGAGGGCTAGGGTTACACAGAGTCGGTTACAATGGTAGGAGATCTACATATCCGTATCGCCAAGCTTGCCTTCCACGCCAAGGAGAGTCCCATCCGCACATGGGACGAAGTCTTCAATCTTGTATCTTCATAGTCTTGGAGTCCGGCCGATGATGATAGTTCGGCTATCTGGACATCCCCTAGTCCAGAACTCCCTCAGTAGCCCCCGAACCAGGCTTCAATGACGACGAGTCCGGCGTGTATGTTGTCTTCGGCGTTTGCAAGGCGGGTTCTCCTTCATGTTTCATGTGTTTGCTGGATAGTGTCCGGTTGCTTCATAAATGTTGCGCTCCTTGGCTTCTACGTCCAATAATGGCCTTCTTCCATGTGTCGTACGAATGCGAAAAGCCAGGGCATTTTTACGTTTTACCCCCTAGCTGCGCGAATAAGCTGCCTATAAGAGAGGCGAGGATCCAGATCCAAATCACACCATCCTCCTTCCGCAAGTACTCATCGAGGCGCATCTGAGAAAAAATCCATTCCAACATGGACAGTCGACGCGGCTCCTCTTCTCGCGCTCCCAGTCCTCAGCCATGAGATTGGACGAGATGCTTAGTCCCGCATAGCGAGTTAGTGACGCTCCAAGCAGAGGGATACCTTCCCCCGGCCTTTATGGTTCCGGTCCGAGACAGACTGGCCACCTACAAGGGTGGGAAGCAGGCGGAGAGCATCCCCAATCCCTCCAAAGGAGAGCGGGTATGCTTCGTCCCCTACTTAATAAGGGGACTTGGATTTCCTATACATCCGTTTCTCCGGGGGCTCCTGGAGTTTTATGGACTCCAACTTCACCACCTCACGCCCGCCTCCATTTTGCACATCGCGGGCTTTGTAGCTCTTTGCGAGCTATTCTTGGGCATCGAGCCCCATTTTGCGCTGTGGAAGAGGCTGTTTTGCCTCGTACCCCGTTCTTACGAGGTGTTGATATATCAAGTGGGCGGAGCCGAAATATGGCGCATCGCCGGGACCGGATATCTATCCGGAACCCCTAAGAAGGCGTCCGAAGACTGGCCTTCGGAGTGGTTCTATATGGAAGACGCCTCGCTGCCGGATCCAGTTCGGATCAGCCTCCCGGAGTTTAGCAACGCTCCTCTGAAGAAACGCCTGAGTTGGCGCCCACGGAGCCCTCAACAGGAAGATGACAGGAGCGTCCACTATCTGATGGGCCGGATACGGTTACTAGCCCATTCCGGATTAACCATGATTGGAGTCATGGCCACATGCATTGTGCGAGGGGTGCAGCCGCTCCAATATAGGGGCCACCCCATGTGGGATTTCAACGGGGAGAATGACACCACCCGTCATGGCCGCACGGGGCCGGGGTCGGCCGCCGATCTGGTGAAGATCCTGTCCGGCTTGTACAAGGGGGAGAAGGAGGACTTCCTTCGCACGAATCCATTGAATGGATTCTCCATGAATAACCCTCAGAGCTGGGTAAGCAGATGCTTATGTATCTGATCCGTGCTATCAAAGATAAGTGTCTTACTTTATGATTTCGACGCAGGAACTGTGCCGGGATGTGGAGGGCATAGAAAGCCCAACTCCACAACCCGAGGATCCGGGAAGAGGATCCGGACATAAAGGTGGATTTGATTGACGGGGTGTTCCACCAACTCAGCATAGACAATGCTTTAGTCGCCACTACGGCTGACTACCCCGGTTTATGTCCGGCTTCCCAGGTGAGTACGACCGAAGTCCTGACACCGTTACCTTTTTAATGCTTATTCCTGACCACCGTGTACCAATGGTGCTTCGCAGGAGGTGCCTTTACAGCGGGAAGCCGAGCCCGCGGTGACTAACCAAACGAGGTCAGTGTAGCCTAGTAGGCGGAAGAGGAGTGCGGCGCGAATCGAAACGCCGCCGCAAAGGTATGGTGCGCCATTGTCTTTAAAGGGAAAGACTCCTGAGAGGTATATTAATGCTCATAATTCTTCCAGGAGAAAGAGCGCTCGCCGGACCGAGTCCGGAGAGGGTGCCAACCAAGCCTCCGCCAGCCAGGCTCGAACGCCTGGTCCAGAGGGGGAGGCAAGCGCAAGGCGCGAGCCGGATGCTCCTCAAACGGAGGATGCCGACAGGTTGTCCGCCACCAGGTCTGAGGTGGAGAGCGCCATGAATCACAGGCACCGTCGGACAGTTCTTCATGACGCGTGTTTCTCCCCAGAGGCATTGAATGCCTTTAATGCGGGAGACGCGCACCTCCGTGCAGCTCAAGATGGTTTAACCAGAGCCATGGAGCAGTATGTAAAAGACATACGGGTGAGGAATTTTAATAGTTATATATGCCAGTAGCCCCCGAGACTTAAAATAGTTAAACCAACTGATTTAAGGATCATTTGAAATGCAGGATCTTACCGAGAAGAATACCCACCTGTCCCAGGAGCTTCAAGAATGCAAGGCCCAACTTGAGGCCGCACTAGCCGCTGCCGGGGGAGCCACGGAGACCCCCTCTGGTAATTCATAGTTTGAAAAGAGAAGTAGTTTATGAAGTGCGGCGTGTGTGTATAGTCTGACAATAATATTGCAGAGGGTGCCGGACTAGATCCGGACAAGCAACAGCTGTTGCGCCAGTTGAAGGCCGGCGAGAGGGTGCTTATGAGGGTGCAACAGGAGAGGAACAAACTCCAAGATGCGAACACCTAGCTGGGCGAAGAACTAAAAGATGTTCGGGTCCAGCTGTCTAACTCCGTAAAGGAGAATCGGCGGCTTCGTCGCGGCATTTATAGTAAGTGCTTGAGCAAACTCTTTTGAAAAGAAGAGTTCGGCGAGGAAGTCGATTGACAGAAATGTGTCTGTAGGTGTGCTCACGGGTCGTCCGGTGGAGGAGATGCCTGGTTCCACGGGAGACCCTCTTCCCGAGCTACTGCAACTACACGAACGTGTTCGGCAGGCGATGAGCGGCGTCGTTCAGGCCTTATGGCCTTCCGTCTCCCTACCTGAGGGCCTTGGAGGGCTTGCTGAGAAGCTTCAGGGAGTACGGCGACGTCTCCGTCTGTGGAAGATATCGGCCTGCCGTCAAGGCGCCAGGAAGGCCTGGGCCATGGTGAAGACGCGGTACCCGAAGGCTAACCCAAACCACATGGCCGAGGTCGGACCTGTGGGGCCCGATGGGAAGGAGATCCCTATGAGCTTGATGTACGGCCAAGTAGAGTTGGCCGCGAAATATTCCCAACAGGACTATAAATTAGACAGCCTGTTAGATGGGATTGAAGAGGAGTACAATCAGTCAGCTTGACGATGTAATTTTAAAATGACATATAGAATGCCTTCTAGCCGGATTGTAGATCGTTTGTCTTTGCGAACCTTTTCGCTTCAACCTCGGGACCCAACAGTCCGGAGTGTGTCTGAATACCCATATGGTTATAAAAGAACCAGGGCGTGCATGGAGACAAGGCGTAGGGGTCATAATTGCTTTATCAGACAAGTGCCCAACTAGCTATGTTATATTACATGGTTAGTAAGAAACATCTTCCAGGGAGAATAGTTCTGTTAAGGGTTCCCTTCCCTGGGAGGCATGCCCTAAAGTGCATGTCCGGACTGCGAAAATAGCAGAAAAAGCATCTGGGGGCAGATAAATAAGTAAGTAATAAATCATCTTTCAGGTCACCGACCGAATATTCCCTTAAGAACGCTAGCCTTCGGCTTCACCCAGTCTGAGGTACACATCTGGCTGACCCGGCAGTAACAATTGCAGAGGTGCTCCCTTTACCTCCTAGCCGAACAATCGGGAACGTAGGGGTAAGCACATGAGCCAGGCAACCCGGCTTGGCCAAAACTTAAGTCATATCGATGCATATAATGGTGATCAAAAGGTACATGCGGAAGTATAACACATGTGTTGGGCATGAAGCCCATAGAAATAAGCTTCTATTAAAGAAGCCCCCAGGTATAACGAGTGCGAGTAGCACATCGAGTGAGTGCGAACAAAGCGAAGATCAGCCCTCAAGGGGCTTGTACTGAAAGAGGGAGGAAAAAGGAGGGAAAACAAAGACAGCAAAAAAAATGAAAGGTGGACAGAGGAAGGAGACGAACCCTGAGTCCGGCGCTAGGCGTAAAATCTTCGGAGACGGGCTGCGTTCCATGGGTTTGGCTCGAGTCGGTTGTCAGATGCGTTGCGTAGACGGTATGCACCGCCGGTAAGGACTTGGTCGATGATGAAGGGACCTTCCCATTTGGGCTTAAGTTTGTCCTTTTTCTTGTCCGGCAGGCGTAGAACTAGCTCGCCAACATTGTAAGTTTTGGCCCGTACTTCTCTGCTTTGATATCTTCGAGCCTGCTGTTGATAGAATGCGGAATGGGATTTTGCAACGTCGCGCTCCTCCTCCAAAGCGTCCAAACTGTCCTGCCGATCCAACTCGGCTTCCCTTTCCTCGTACATGCGCACGCGAGGTGAGTCATGAATTATATCCCAGGGCAAAACTGCCTCAGCGCCGTATACCATAAAAAATGGAGTGAATCCGGTTGTGCGGTTTGGCGTGGTCCGCAACCCCCAGAGTACGGAGTCGAGCTCCTCTACCCAGTGCGTGTTAGATTCCGTGAGGGACCGCACTAATCTGGGTTTGATGCCGCTCATGATTAGACCATTTGCTCGTTCCACTTGACCGTTAGTTTAAGGGTGGTAGACTGAAGCGTAGTCGAGCTTGATACCCATGTTTTTGCACCAGAGTTTAACCTCGTCGGCCGTGAAATTCGTGCCATTATCAGTGATGATGCTGCGGGGGACGCCAAAACGGTGTACTACCCCGGATATGAAGTCTATCACAGGTCCGGATTCTGCCGTTTTAACCGGCTTGGCCTCTATCCATTTGCTGAATTTGTCCACCATGACCAATAAGTATTTGTGCTTGTGGGTTCCCCCTTTAAGGGGTCCAACCATGTCAAGCCCCCAGACCGCGAATGGCCAAGTGATGGGTATAGTTTTGAGGGCGGTGGGTGGCATGTGGCTCTGATTAGCAAAGAGCTGGCAACCGACGCATCGTTGGACTAAGTCCTGAGCATCTGCCCGGGCGGTCGGCCAATAAAATCCTGTATGGAAGGCCTAGCCTACAAGGGCCCGGGCGGCGGCATGGTGCCCGCCGAGTCCGGCGTGAATTTCAGCCAGGAGATTTCGCCCTTCCTCTTCGGAGATACACCTTTGAAGGACTTCAGTTGTGCTTTTCTTATAAAGTTCTCCCTCATGGACCTTGTCGGCTTTAGATCGCCGAACTATGTAGCGGGCCACATTTTGGTCTTCGGGAAGTTCCTGCCTGATTAAGTAGGCTAGGAATGGTTCCGTCCACGGGGCAATTACTGCCAGTATTTCGTGGGCTGAATCTGTTATTTCATTGGCTGAGCCACCGATTGTGTCAGAATGTTCTGTGTTAGGCGATGCAGTTGGTTCCGGATTGTTATTTCCGGACTCCTCTTCCCATAATACGGATGGCTTAAAGAGCCGCTCCAGGAAGATGTTTGGAGGGACGGCGTCGCGTTTTGCGCCGATGCATGCCAACACGTCTGGTGCCTGGTTATTATCCCGGGCTACATGGTGGAATTCGAGTCCTTCGAACCGGGCTGACATTTTTAGGATGGTGTTACGTTAGGCTGCCATTTTCGGATCCTTGGCGTCAAAGTCTCCATTTACTTGGGATATTGCAAGGTTTGAATCCCCGCGCACCTCTAGGCATTGAATACCCATGGAGATTGCCATCCGGAGGCCATGTAGAAGGGCCTCGTATTCGGCTGCATTGTTGGAGTCTGTGTACATTATTTGAAGCACGTATTGGACTGTGTCTCTGGTTGGGGACGTCAAGACGATGCCAGCCCCCAAGCCAGCCAACATTTTGGAGCCGTCGAAATGCATGATCCAATTGGAGTATGCGCCGTACTCTTTAGGGAGTTCGGCTTTGGTCCATTCGGCGATGAAGTCAGCCAAAACTTGCGATTTTATAGCTCGTCGTGGTTTGTAGGTTATGTCAAATGGTAAGAGCTCAATGGCCCATTTTGCAATCCTGCCCGTCGCGTCGCGATTGTTTATAATATCGTTGAGAGGTACTTCGGAGGCCACCATTATGGAACACACTTGAAAGTAGTGTCGCAACTTCCGGGATGCCATGAACACCGCATACGCTATCTTTTGATAATGTGGGTAACGGGACTTGCATGGAGTTAAGACAGTGGATACATAGTACACTGGTTTTTGAAGAGGGAATTTGTGTCCTTCTGTTTCTCGTTCGACGACGAGTGCGACGCTGACAACTTGATGTGTTGCCGCGATGTATAATAACATAGGTTCGCCCAGGTTGGGCGCGGCCAGGACCGGATTTGTTGCCAATACGGTCTTAATTTCTTCGAGTCTGGCCGCGGCAGCATCCGTCCATTCGAAGTGTTCGGTGCGCCGGAGTAGGCGATAGAGGGGCAGTGCCTTTTCTCCCAAATGGGAGATGAAGCGGCTTAGAGCCGCCACGCATCCAGTTAGTTTTTGTATTTGCTTGAGGTCTTTTGGGATATCCAATTGTGACAGAGCTCGGATCTTGGCTGGGTTTGCTCCAATTCCTCTACCGGATACAATGAAGCCCAAGAGCTTTCCGGCTGGTACGCCGAAAACACATTTTTCCGGGTTGAGCTTAATGTCATATGCTCGGAGGTTGTTGAATGTCACCCTCAAGTCGTCTACTAGAGTTTCAACATGTTTGGTCTTGACGACCACATCGTCTACGTATGCCTCTACCGTTTTGCCTATCTGGTTAGCCAGACATGTCTGAATCATGCGCTCATATGTTGCGCCGACGTTTTTGAGTCCGAAGGGCATTGTGTTGAAGCATAATGGTCCGTATGGAGTAATGAATGTTGTTGCGGCCTGGTCTTTTTCCGCCATCTTGATTTGATGGTATCCGGAGTATGCGTCGAGGAAGCACAATGAATCGTGCCCTGCGGTAGCATCGATGATTTGGTCGATGCGATGGAGAGGGAAAGGGTCCTTTGGACAGGCCTTGTTAAGGTCTTTGAAATCGACACAAAGGCGCCAGGATTTGTCCTTTTTGGGTACGATTACCAGGTTGGCTAGCCAGTCCGGATGTTTTATATCTCTGATGAATCCGGCTTCTAAGAGTTTGGCTAGCTCCTCTCCCATTGCCTGTCTTTTGGGTTCGGAAAATCGCCGAAGAGCCTGTTTGACTGGCTAAAATCCTTTTAGGATATTTAGGCTGTGCTCTGCCAGCCTGCGTGGGATTCCTGGCATGTCTGAAGGGTTCTAGGCGAAAATGTCCCAATTTTCCCGAAGGAATTCTCGTAGTGCGGCTTCTACATTAGGATTTAATTGTGCCCCAATGGAGGCCGTCTTTGTGGGGTCCGTTGGATGGACCTGGAATTTGACTATTTCGTCTGCTGGTTTAAAAGAGGTGGACTTAGACCTCTTATCGAGTATCACATCGTCCCTATCCACCGTGGAGCGCAGCGCAGTGAGTTCTTCTGCCGCTAGGGCTTCGGATAATGCCTCTAGGGCCAATGCGGATGTCTTATTTTCAGAGCGGAGTGCTATGTCTGGATCACTGACGAGAGTGATTATTCCATTGGGCCCGGGCATTTTGAGCTTCATGTACCCGTAATGGGGTATGGCTTGGAAGATTGTGAATGCCTCTCACCCTAACAAGGCGTGATATCCGCTGCCGAATGGGGCCACTTGAAACGTGACCTCTTCGGACCTGTAGTTGTCCGGCGAGCCGAACACTACGTCTAGTGTGATTTTTCCTGTGCACCATACTTCTTGACTAGGGATTATTCCCTTGAAGGTTGTGCTGCTTTGCTCAATGCGGCTCCAGTCAATTTCCATTTTTTAAAGGGTTTCCTCGTAGATGAGGTTTAATCCGCTGCCGCCATCCATGAGTACCTTGGTAAGACGAAAGCCGTCCACTATCGGACTGAGGACCAATGCGGCTGGTGCTCGAGCTGTTCGGAATTTAGGTTCATCGCTGGCATTGAAGGTGATAGCCATGTCGCTCCATGGATTTGTTGTTGCTACTTGGTATACTTCGGCGAGGCTGCGGATTGTTCGCTTCCGCATGTTATTTGATGCGAAAGTATCGAAGACTGTTAATACCGTACTGGTACTGCTGGGCTGGTTGCCCGGGGCTAGAAAGCCTTCGCCACTTTTGGCCACCTGCCGTAGTATCCAACATGCTCGAAGGCTATGTGTTGGAGTGGGGCCCTCCGTACTGTGGATTTTGCAGGGTCCGTTGAGCCATCCCTCCAGTACGGTTCCGTGCCCTTTAGGGGTTTTTTGCTTTTTGGTTTTTAATCCAGGTGCTTGAGTATGACGCACCCTTTTATTTCAGACTGCGGTTGTATTCAGGGCCGGATTGTCCCAAAACCTGGTTTCGGTTTTCAAGGCACTCTCCATCGCACAGTATTTTTGTACAATGGTCGCTAGGTCGGTGAAGCGTGTAACTTCGCGATGACTTATGGCGTTTATGATTCCCTTGTTCGTGCAATTGTTGCAGAAAATTGAAATCGCGCTTTCTTCACGGCAGTCCTTTATCCTGTTCATAACTAGGAGGAATCTGGCCCAATAATGATGTACTGTTTCATCGGGCTCTTGCCGTACTTGAGATAGATCGCTTATGTTTGGGTGGGCGGGTGGAATTAAGTTCGGAACCCCGCCTGATCTGAGGCTCAAAGGCCAAGAAGTTTCCGGATTTGGAGGCTTGGTTTGTTGGATGCTTTCCAACGAATCTGGTCCGATGCCTGACTTTAGGTTCAGTATTTCATTGACGTCCGTCCCTCCGCGGGAATCCGGCATGGAGGGATCGGGAATCCGGACATAGCTGGTTTTTAACATAGAAGAAGAGTCGCCGCATTGTTCCTCTACCTCAACAACATGGTGGGTAGCCTAGGGAGAGTTAATTTCTCTCAGATCGGTTTTAAGCCCAATCTGATCATGATCTGTAGCGACTCCCAGGGCGGCGATGCGATCCAAGAGCTCGTTTACGGAGGAGAGCTCCATCGGATCTAGCTGCTCGGCAAATTCCGAGCTGACGTGAAGATCGCTTTTGATGACCTGAGAGGTCATCGTCGGAGCGGTGGCCGAACAGGCGGTCATAAGAAAACCACCTAGCCGGATAGTTTGGCCGGTGGCCAAAGCTCCCTTGACGACGACGCCGTCTTTAAAGACGGGAAAAGGCATCCTTCCTGATTGCAACGGCACAGAGGAACTCTCAATGAAAGCACCAATGTCAGTGTCAAAACCGGCGGATCTCGGGTAGGGGGTCCCGAACTGTGCGTCTAGGCGGATGGTAACAGGAGACAAGGGACACGATGTTTTACCCAGGTTCGGGCCCTCTTGATGGAGGTAAAACCCTACGTCCTGCTTGATTAATATTGATGATGTGTGTTACAAGAGTAGATCTTCCACGAGATCAAGGAGGCTAAACCCTAGAAGCTAGCCTATGGTATGATTGTTGTTCGTCCTATGGACTAAAGCCATCCGGTTTATATAGACACCGGAGAGGGCTAGGGTTACACAGAGTTGGTTACAATGGTAGGAGATCTACATATCCGTATCGCCAAGCTTGCCTTCCACGCCAAGGAGAGTCCCATCCAGACACGGGACGAAGTCTTCAATCTTGTATCTTCATAGTCTTGGAGTCCGGCCGATGATGATAGTTCGGCTATCCGGTCACCCCCTAGTCCAGGACTCCCTCAGGCCTCATCGGAGAAGTAGGGCTTTTGGCTGCAAGCTGGCGTTGCTTCTCCAGTAGTCTAATTAATTTCCTCATGATCTTGTCCGTGTAAAAAACCT
Organism: Triticum dicoccoides; assembly: GCF_002162155.2. NCBI lineage: Eukaryota > Viridiplantae > Streptophyta > Magnoliopsida > Poales > Poaceae > Triticum > Triticum dicoccoides. Next base: position 379,093,215 of record NC_041383.1, on the reverse strand, counting down.
TTTTCTCCTTGTCCCACTTGTAGCGGGCCCTGATGAAGTCATGCTCCAAGGGGTTGGTGAACTTCGCGAAGGGGTCTGGGAGACCCGCGGCTTCACGTTCCGCGTCCTCCTTATCCCATATGGGCCTTTTACCGAGGTAGCCACGGCTTCCGAGGCGATGCTTCCCCGTGTTCCTTTGCTGAAGGCTCTTGAATTTCGCAGCCTTAGCCTTGGCTGCCTCGGTAGCGCAAGTGTCCTTGAACTTTTCGAACTCCTCTTCTGTAAGTGTCGGATTTTCCTCCAGAATCTTGGACAGGGGTTCATCAGCCTCAATAGCTCGTTTCACCCTCCCTTTCCAGGAGGCCAAATCATTGTTGAACATGTCCATGGCGTGATTGTTAATCTTTTTCATCTTCGGATCATCCCACGGTTGTTCTATGTTATCATCTCGGTCGGGGAACTTGAATCTCTTGTGCAACTTCGTTAGGAGCAACTGCGTAAAATGTTCTTTACTCCTTAATTCATCATCGTTGATGCTCGTGCATTCCCCTAGGATGCATCCTACTTGGTTCCCATAGCACTTGCGAGGTTCTTCCGGCTCTAACGGCTAAAACTTGCCTGGTGCCATCTTTGTGATCACAAGTCGTCCAATCCCTAGTTTGTTAGGTTTTCGTATCCTCTGCTTCTTATGCTTCTTCTTTTCGGTAGCGGCATCGGAGCCGGTACCTTCCCTGCCAGTACCTTCCCCACCGGTCTCGGTGCCGCCATCGGTGCCGGCGCTGTCGGTGTCGATGTCGGCGTCAGTACCATCGTCGAGGCCGACCTGCAAACCTTGCTTAGCAGTCAAATAGTTGAGGTACTCTTGTTCACCCTCATAATCCATCTCGTCTGCATCTTGGTCAGAAGGCCCAGTTTCTTCGTTATTTGACATGTTTCCTATGATTAAGTGTCCTCATTTATTTCTAAAAGTATGAATAAATGAGAAATTACATAAAAAGAAATCTATGTGCCAGCACTCGATATGCCAACTATGTAGCACAAAATCATGCCTTTATTCACGGGAAATTTCGGCATGACCTTTGCTAAAAACTGGACATATCGAGCGCTTGAAATTCACCGGAACGGAAATGAATCAACATTCCTGCGTAACATAGGCCACTCGGATCATTTTCCAAACATGACATGTCCAAAACATGACATATGCACATATCACATGTCAAGTTCAAATTTGCAGATATCACATGTCCAGTTCAAATTTTGAAACCTAGCTAAATTCATAACTAAATAGATAACCTAATTAACATATTGCCCTAACTAAAACCTAAGTAAATTAACCGAAGAACCCTAGCAGAGAGAGAGAGAGGGGGGGTTTACAGAGGGTGCAGGGGCGAGGAGGCAGGGCCGACGGGTCGGGGGCGAGCGCGCCGGGGTCGAGGGCGAGCG
>NC_041383.1:379073464-379091364 GCF_002162155.2 Triticum dicoccoides | reverse complement strand
CCTTTTTCTTTTCCTTTATTTTATCCCACTTTTATTTCCCGAGGGCGGTGAACGAAGGGAGGGCGATATATATTGCATCATTTGACGGTTAAATATGTATGCAAAATAGGAACATATATATTACACATCATTGGACCCATGCATAATGATGGCTAAGTGTGTATACAAAATAGGAACATATATATATATATATATATATATATATATATATATATATATATATATATATATATTACATCATTTGACCGATAACATAAGTTTCCTCAGTGGCGATGTTTTCTTTTTGAGTCAGCTTCTTTCCCTTCTTGTTCGTCGAAGAATAATTGAGCCCCTCATTGTGACTTTGCCTTTTCCATGGAGTACGATTTTTCTTAGGTAATGTAGTATTGATTCTTCTTCTAACGTATACTTCATCATCATCATCATCTTCCCTCATTGGGTTGCCGTACTGATCATAGTCTTCCTCGTTGGCGACTCCATCCATTCCAATGATGTTCCTTTTGCCTCTCCTCAGGACAACACGGCTGGGATTGCGCGGGTCAGTTATGAAGAAGCATTGTGTCATGTGCTTAGCGTGTACCCATGGCTCGTTTTTTGCGATAGCATTCACGGTAGCGCTCTTGGCGTCGGGTATAGTCATGGTAGTGAAAATCCGGCTTTCTCTTTCGACATTCTTAGCCCATCTGACACGGAACATCGTCGTGTTGTGCAGTCCAGAGTAGTCAAGCTCCCAGATCTCCTCGACCCTTCCATAAAATCGTTCAGTTGCGCCGTTGTCACTGTCGGTCATGCATTCCATCGTCACTCCTGAGTTCTGATCATCATTTTCCATATCTTTGGCCTCCGTGTAGAACGTGTATCCGTTGATATCATATGCCTGATAAGTTACGAGGTTTGGCGAGGGGCCATGTGCTAAGGCGTATATGAGCAATCTGTCCTTAGAGCCCTCCTCCGGAGGATTAGCAATAATATGCTCTTTGAACCAATGCAGGAAAGTGGAGTTGTGCTCTCGAGTAACTTCGGCGTCCGTCCTGCATACCCCCCGGTCACGATACTTCTTTGCGATAATTTCTTTGTGCAGTGCCACGAAAGGATCTACCTTGTCTAGGTGTTGTAGCACTACCAAGTTTGCTCTGTCAAAGTCGCTGTGTCGATCTGAGTTTGCCACATGCAGTTCCCTGCGACCGTTGCAGTGACCATCTCCTTCGAGCCTCCCATCGTGCTTGTTAACGGGCAAACCAACACTAAACCAAGCGGCTAGTCTGCGCCATATAGAAAATTCTCACAGAAAGAGATGCACTCTTGTGCCAAATAGCCCTTGGAGATGCTTCCATTCGGACGGGACATGTTACGAACGAATCCTTTGATGATCCCATTCATCCTCTCAAACGGCATCATGTTGTGCAGGAATGACGACCCCAGGTCTATTATGTCATCCACAATATGGACACACAGATGCACCATCACGTCAAAGAACGCGGGCAGGAAGTACATCTCAAGCTCATTCAGTATCACAACGATCTCTTCCTATAGCCTTTGGAGCTGCTTCACACTGATCGACTTTCGAGAGATGACGTCGAAAAAGTTGCAGAGACCAATAAGCGTGTCACGGACGTGCTTGTCCATTATCCCTCTAAGGGCAACAGGTAGTATCTGCGTCATCATCACATGACAGTCACGAGACTTCATCCCGCTGAACCTTTTCTTGTCCGTGTCTAGATATCTGCTTATCTTGCCACAGTAACCGGAACTAACTTTGACTCCGGTAAGGCACTTAAAGAAGGCATTGATCTCAGCCTGACTTAAGGTGAAGCAAGAAGGGGGGCAATAATCCTTTTTCTTTATTTTCTTGCCCTTCTTCTCCCGTGCCTCTGTCGCCGTCTCTGTCTTGTCTGACATTTTACGGGGCGGCATGTGCAGATCTTCCCTGATTTTCAAATCTTGCAAGTCTTTTCTTGCCTTCGGCCCATCCTTGGTCTTATCCGGCATGGTCATCAGTGTTGCGAGCAAGCTCTCAAGGACATTATTATAGATATGCATTTGATCAAGGCAATGAGGTGTATCGAGTTTGTGCCAGCACTCCAAGTCCCAGAACATAGACCTCGTCTTCCATACCTTCAGCAGCGGCTCCGGCGCCTTTCTCATCGTCTTTCCCGGCGCGGGGCACTCCTTCCAGTTTTTCAATAGCTCATCGATTTCGGCACCGCTCCGCTTACGTGGAGGTCCTCGATGCTCAGCGTGACCATTGAATAGATCTCCATGGTTTCTCCACGGGTCGTCCTGTTCAAGCCATCTTCGATGCCCCATGCACACGATTTTCCCAGACCCGCCATCTTTCCTTGACATTAGCTGCTGAGACGTCGTATCATCCATGCACCGCGTGCATCCGCAATATCCATGGCACACCTGGCCTGCCACATATCCGTAACCGAGATAGTCCTGCACTGTCGTGATCAGCGCGGGTCTCATGTTGAAATACTCACCTTTGCTGGCGTCCCATGTCTTGGCCGGTGTTTTCCATAACGTGTCTAACTTCTCTTGAAGTAGCCCCAGATACAAATTAATATTATTTCCTGGTTGTTTCGGCCCTTGAATAAGCAGGCTCATGTGAATGTACTTCGATTTCATGCACAACCAGGGGGGAGGTTGTACATCCATACAAACACAGGCCATGTGCTATGGTTGGTGTTCTGGTTGCCAAATGGATTCATGCCATCGGTACACGCGCCGAGCACGATGTTCCTTGCATCACATTCAAAATACCGATAGAAGCTGTTCAACACTCTCCACTGGCTTCCATCCTTCACGTGTCTCAGCTTCGGATCATCTCCATCGTCGGGCTTCTTCCTCTCCGCGTGCCAGCGCATTATCTTTGCTTCCTTGGGATCTACAAAATACCTCTGGAGACGGGGAGTGATCAGTAAGTACCATACAACTTTCTGGGGACATTTCTTCCCAGCCTTCTTGTATCGAGAAGCATTGCACACCGGACAGCTTGTTTTTTCCGCGTGCTCCTTCCGATAAATTATGCAATCATTGATGCATGCATGGTATCTAACGTGTGGCAGATCAAGAGGGCACACGATCTTCTTGGCCTCATCAACACTAGTAGGACATAGATTACCCGTGGGAAGAACATCCTTTAGGTACTTGAGATGCTCATCGAGGCTAGTGTCGGTCCATTTGTTTTTAACCTTCGTCTTCAGGAGTTGGAGCGTCAAACTCAAGCGGGTCACCTCAGGATTGCAACCATCATACAATGGAGTGTTAGAGTCTACCACCAGTTGCTCCAGCTTAGCCTCCTCTCTAGAAGTAGCTCTCTCAGTACTCGTCTCCTTGCGAACCAATGCTTGAACATGAGGGTCCCGCACGATTGAACTTAGTACCGACGAACTCTGCTGCGTGGATTCCATGTTGTTCTCTCCGCCGCCATGTCCGTCCCCTTCTCCTCCGCCATGTCCGGCCCCTTCTCCGCCGCCATGTCCGGCCTCTTCCCCGCCGCCATTATCGATCATCTCTTCGTCTTGCCCCATGTCATCATTGCCTGCCCCGTCGGCATACTCAACATCGTCATCCTCATCTTCAATTATCCACCGAGTATAGCCATCCATGAAACCAGTCATGAGCAAGTGGGCTTCGACACGGCCATCGTCATGGGGGTCGAGCCAAACTATTCCTTTGCATTTTCGACACGGACATAAAACCTTTGTCCAGTTATTTTCTTTCATGTCCTGCACCGCCGACCGCAACCACCTGTCCACCATCGTTCCACTGACCATCAACAACTCTGCACGGTAATAATAAACAAATTGATTATAAAAATGCATGCATGCATCAAAGTCATACAAAAATTTGGCATGACCTTCCCTAAAAATAGGACATATATGGATCTAGAGTTTGCCCGGAATTCGCCGAAACGGAAATAAATCGACATTTCGGCAAAACATAGGCAACTCAAAAGCACAATTTGGCGTGCCACACACACAATTTCCACAAACATATCACACACACATAAACATATTTCCATTTTGCAAAAGCATGAAACTTTCATCACCTCTATCTCGATGGAGATCGAGCACACGGTGGAGATGATGTTGTAGGGAGATCAAAAGTGCATAAAGCTCTTCTTGACAAAGATAGATCTAGTTAGGGGGCAAATAGGTCACTTAACTAAATCCTACATCTACCTAGCTACCTAATTTGGGAGGAGACAACTTCAACTAGTGGAGGGGAAAGGAAAAAGAGAAAGGAGATGCATTAATGAAGGTGGTGTAGTTAGGTAGGAGTAATGAAGAGAGAGAAAGGTGGATAGAAGAGAAAGAGTAATGGGGGAGAAGTATTGAGGAAGAAGAAGAGTGAGAGTAGGAGCATGTGGGGGAGGTAGGGGGAAGGGAAGAGAGGAGGGGGAGGGGAGGCACGGGTGGGGAAAGGTGGTGGGTTGGTGCGGGTTAGCAGTAGCGCGGGAGCATAAACGCGCTACTGATAAGGAATTAGCAGCAGCGCGCTTTGGGCCACGGTGCTACTGCTAACAGTGACAAAAAAGTGTGCCAATTTGAAATTTAGCGGCAGCGATCTCAGTAAAAGCGCGCTACTACTACCTGTCCACCATCGTTCCACTGACCATCAACAACTCTGCACGGTAATAATAAACAAATTGATTATAAAAATGCATGCATGCATCAAAGTCATACAAAAATTTGGCATGACCTTCCCTTTTTGAGTCGCGCTGCTGCTAAGATTCTGTGTATAGGCTTTTCCCTAGTAGTGACCCCTTGCACGGCCAGGAGGCTCTCTTGTTTCCAGAGCATCGGATAGAATGTCAGATGGCCCCGAGTTCATAAAGAACCTTCCAGGGATCTTGGAAGCCTCTAACATCACTTGATACAGTTCTTCGACATGTGAGTTTTCAAAGTAATAAGTTCCGTCAGCACACCTCTTTGCACGTGATCGCAAGTAGTCTCTGGCGTGTCCGCCCCTGATTTCACTAAAGGACGGTTGCCCACCCACCGCTACTTCTTCTTTGTCCTACTGGTCCCATATCGGTTTCATGCCGTAGTATCCTGCCACACCCATATGGTGGGGGTGCATGTTCTTCTTCTGAAGTTCTGATTGCTTGGAACTCTTCTCAGCAAACTCTATAGTTGCCCTGACCCTTTCGAATTCTGCCCAGTTTGCCTTTGTAATTTGGGGGTATGCGGGGATTGGGTTCTTTCCTTCACTCAAGTACTTCTTGTACAACACGTGCTTCTAGTTTCTCCAAGCATCCCTAGCCTTCTTCAGTCCAGCGTGTTTCACCTGCATTCTCCACTACTCTAGAACATTGAAGTGATCCATGATCTCCTCGACTATCCTTCGCCGTGTTTCTGTGTCAGCCTAATGTTGAGCATTGCCCTGCCAACAAATCCACAAACACTCCTGAACCTCATGCATGCTTTATCTGGTTCAGTTGGAGCCCAAGACATTAAATCAATCCTGGTTACTTCATATACACCTTTAGGCTGGTGTGTGGGCTTCCTTGGAGCGCTCCTCCGTGTCCTGACCGGAAGGGTAATTACTGCGGCTCTATCCCATTCAAGATAACTTGATCCCTCACAATCTGCTCAAGAACTAGGGTTGTCGCTGCTACTCGGCATCTACAAAGAACACATGTGAAAGTCAGGAAAGGAGGATAAGCATAAAACTAACAACTTGGTATGAAGCTGTCTAAACATGTCATGTGATAATTTATAAAATGTAGGGCTAATTCGTTAAGTTTGTGTGACTCGGGCGCCTACGATCTGTAAATCGGCAGTAACTTATTGGAACAAATACATCTTATATGTACTAGTTAGGAAGGTAGATAATGAACATGATAGATGTGTTATCCTCACGATGAGTGTATATTCACTTTTCATTGCACGAGAGTAAGGAAAAGGTACTAGGGATGCCCAGTCCCGAAATGAAAAATGAATTTACTTTATGCTGTCAAATAATAAATTCCTTGGAAAGTGTTGGTATGGAGGGCACCCGTGGATACGGTTAGCCATGGAAAGTGAAAGTATGGTTGAAAAAGGAATAAACTTTATTTTCCGTTTGGGAACCGCCTATGATATATGTAGCATGGAAAGTGTTGGGAGCTCTAAGTCATTTTCGTTGGTGGGAAAAGTATGCCTCTCAAAATATTTTTGTATCTATCTATTTTCGCTTTGAGCTCTGCAACCTCTACAAATCCCTACTTCCCTCTGCGAAGGGCATTTATTTTACTTTATGAAATTTTTATTTTTAATTTGAGTCTCCATCTTCTCTTATAAAGCAGAAACTAGGAGGCACTAGGATCGTAGTTGAGCATTGTGTGTAGCTAATATGTGAGTGTGTTTCATGAATGGATCAATGATTGAGCATGATGGGCCATGGATAACTTATTCTAGCGTTGATATTTTGAAAGACATGGTAGCTTGTTGGTATGCTTGAGTATAAAGTCCTCATGTCGAAACTAGACTATTGCTTTGAACAATATGAAAGTCCAAATGTTCATGCTACAAAAGAAAAGAGTTTATGATGAATACGATAGGTAGAATTCCATAACAAAGATTCCAATTTCAATTGCTACTTTATCATGAGCAGTTTTATGAGCAAGAGTTGTTGTTATGATGCTAGGAAAAGTGATTGAAATTATCATTGATCAAACTTATGCACTTTGCTAGCATTCACACTTCATAAATTATTTCTTTTATCATTTACCTACTCAGGGACGAGTAGGAATTAAGCTTGGAGATGCTGATACATCTCCAATGTATCTATAATTTATGAACTATTCATGCCATGTTTACAACAATTTTATATGGTTTTGGTATGATTTGCATGGAACTAACCCAGACTGACGTTGTTTTCAGCAGAACTACCGCGGTGTTGTTTTTTGTGTAGAAATGAAAGTTCTCCAAATGAGCTGAAACTTTTTGACATTTTTTTGGAACAAAAGAGACCACCGAAGCTTCATGGGAGGGCCAGAAGAGCCACGAGGAGGGAACAACCCACCAGGGCGTGCCTGGTGGGCCTGGCTTGCCCCGGTGGGTTGTGCTCACCTCGAGGCCCATCTTAGCGTGAAACGAACACTAAAAATCCTATAAATAGAGAAACCATCAGGGGTTAACCTAGATCAGAAGTTCCGCCGCTGCAGACCTCTATAGCCACCGAAAACCAATCTAGACCCTTTTTGGCACCCTACCGGAGGTGGGAATCATCTCTGGTGGCCATCTTCATCATCCCGGCGGCCACCACGATGAGGAGGGAGTAGTCCACCCTCGGGGCTGAGGGTTTGTACCAGTAGCTATGTGTTTAATCTCTGTCTCTCCTATTCTTGAGATGTCATGATCTTGATGTATCGCGAGCTCTGTTAATATAGTCGGATCATATGGCGTTTTCCCCTCTCTATCTTGTTGTGATGAATAGAGTTTTTCCCGTTGAGATTTCGTTGTTATCGGATTGAATACTTTTATGGATTTAAGAACACTTGATATATGTCTTGCAATTGAATACTCGTGGTGACAATGGGGTATCATATTGATTCACTTGATATATGTTTTGGCACTCAACTCGAGGATTTCCGAGGTGACACTGGGGTATCTATGCATAGATGCACGTTCTTGTCTTTGTTTCTCCGGTAGAAATTTTGGGCACTCTTTGAAGTTCTTTGTGTTGGATTGAGTATTATGAATATGAATTTGCTTTGGTGTTATTTTAGTATGAACTCTAGGATAAATCAAACGGAAATAATAGCTTTGTGTTATTTTAGTACAGACTCTTGAATAGATCGAACGGAAAGAATAGCTTTGAGGTGGTTTCGTACCCTACAAACAATTTATTCTTATCTTCTCTGCTAGATAGGAACTTTGGAGGATTCTTCATCGCACGTTGAGCGACAGTTATATGATCCAATTATATTAGCATTGTTGAGAGGTTGCACTAGTGAAAGTATGTACCCTAGGCCTCATTTTCAAGCATTGCAATACCGTTTTTGTGCCAATTTACTATTTGCTACCTTGCTGTTTTTATTTATTCATATTATAAAAATATATTCCTACCATCCATATTACACTTTTATCACCATCTCTTCGCCGAACTAGTGCACCTATAAAATTTTGCCATTGTATTGGGTGTGTTGGGGACACAAGAGATTTCTTGTATTTGGTTGGAGGGTCGTTTGAGAGAGACCATCTTCATCCTACACCTCTCACGGATTGATAAACCTTGGGTCATCCACTTGAGGGAAAATTGTTACTGTCCTACAAAACTCCGCACTTGGAGGCCCAACACATGTCTACAAGAATAAAGTTGTGTAGTAGACATCAAGCTCTTTTCTGGCGCCGTTGTTGGGGTGGTGAGTGCTTGAAGGTATATTTTTAGATCTTGCAATTGAATCTATTAGTTTCTTGTTTTATCACTAGTTTGGTTTATAAAAGAAAACTAAATAAAAATGGAATTTGTGTTTCATCATATTATTGATCATCTCTATAATATATTTCTTGAAAATAATGGTTCAGAAAATTGTGCTCAATTGTTAGAAGAAGAAGTCAATAAAATATTTGGCACAAAATATTTGAATGATGAGCATGATTGCAATGTTGTTAGTATGAATACTTTGAATATCCATGATGCTAATGATATGCAAAGCCATAAGCTTGGGATGCCAAATTTGATGAATATGATATTTTTATTCCCCCAAGTTTTGATGATAATTTTTTTATGATGATTGCATGCCTCCTATTTATGATGATTATATTGATGAAAGTGGATTGGGAGAGGTCGTGACTTTATTTAATGATGAATCCACTATTTTGGAGGAGGTTGCAATTGATTGTGACAACAAAGTTCCTATATATGATGATTATGGTGATGACATATATGATATATTGAATAATAATAAACATGAAACTTGTCATCATGATTTTATATTTCAATCACATGATAGTTATTTTGTTGAGTTTGCTCCCACTACTATTCATGAGAATAAATTTGCTTATGTGGAGAGTAATAAAATTTCTATGCCTATGCATCATGAAAAGAATGCTTTATGTCATAGTTATATTGTCGAATTTCTTCATAATGCTACTGAAAATTATTATGAGGGAGGAACTTATGCTTGTAGGAATTGCAATAATATCAAGTTTCCTCTCTATGTGTTGAAAATCTTGAAGTTATGTTTGTTTTGCCTTCCTATGCTAGTTCATTCTTGCTATGATGAATTGTTTGATCACAAAATCCCTATGCATTGGAAGTGGGTTAGACTTAAATGTGCTAGTCATATGATTCATGATGCTCTTGTTATGTTTCAATTCATATGTTTAATGTGAGCATCATTGAAATCATCATGCCTAGCTAAAAGGCATTAAAGAAAAGCGCTTGTTGGGAGACAGCTCAACACTTTTACCTACTGTTTTTGTATGTTCACATGATTATGCTACTGTATCAATCATGTTTTATTGCTTTTGTTTCAATAAAGTGCCAAGTAAAGCCTTTGGGATCATGTTGGGTGATAGTTGATTTGATCTTGCTGAAAAACAGAAACTTTTGCGCTCACAAAAACAATTCTTATTTCTAACAGAAGAGTGCTTTTGAGTTGATTCTTGTTGCAGAAGTTAATATAAAAATTTCTCACGTGGTCCTATTTTATAATTTTTGGAGTAGCAGAAGTATAGTTTGAGTACAGATTACTACAGACTGTTCTGTTTTTGACAGATTCTGTTTTCAATGCATAGTTTGCTTGTTTTCTACTTTCTATGGCTTATATTGCTCAATATAAATTGTGGAAATTATGAGGTAAAGTATGCATTGTGTGAGAACAATTATGAATCTTGTCTTTGGCAGTACCAAAAGTGAAATGGTTTGCTCTTTATAATACTAACGTATCTCAAAAAGTTCCGTTAAGTTTTGTGTGGTTGAAGTTTTCAAGTTTTGGGTGAGATATCGATATCAGGAGGAGTGACAAGATGCTAAGCTTGGGGATGCCCAAGGCACCCCAAGGTAATATTCAAGGAAGATCCAAGCAACTAAGCTTGGGGATGCCCCAGAAGGCATCTCCTCATTCGTCTCCAATATTATCGGTAACGTCACTTGGAGCTATGTTTTCATTCGTCGCATGATATGTGTTTTGCTTGGAGCATCAATTTATCTTGTTAGGATTTTCTTGATGATATTTATAATAATGTTTTGCATCTTTTATTTCAATAAAAGTGGCATTGATAGCCTTTACCATGCTTATTTTGCAAGTCTACATGTTGCTGTTTGAAAACAGAAAGTTTACCGCTGTTGCAAAAATTCTCTAGAAAAGTAAGAATGTGATAAAATGTTGATTTTTTTGCATAATAAGCTCTGATAATTTTTCTACAGTGTGGTATAATTTCATAATGTTTGGAGTTGAGTAAGTATTGATACTCTTGCATTCTTTACAGACTATCCTGTTTTGGCAGATTGTTGTTATGTTTGCATTGCTTGCATATGTTTGCTTGTTTAATGATTCTATATGAGGATAGGAGTATTAAATATGCATAGGCATTTAGTATGAAGTGTTGAATAATAATTCTAGTGATTTGTTACAGTATAGAATGATAAGATTTTTGCATTGGTTTGAACTAACTTATCTCACGAGTTCTTGTTGAGTTTTGTGTGGATGAAGCTTTTGAGATTTAGGGAAACCATGCTATAAAAGGAATTAAGGAGACACAAAAGCTCAAGATTGGGGATGCCCAAGGCACCCCAAAATAATATTTCAAGAAGTCTCAAGCATCTAAGCTTGGGGATGCCCCGGTAGGCATCCCACCTTTCTTCTTCTCAATTATTGGTTAGTATCGGTTGATCCTAAGTTTTTGCTTCTTCGCATGATGTGTGCTATCATTGGAATGTCATTTTGTTTTGTTTGCTTGCTGTTTTAATAAAGTACTTAGATCTTAAAGTTTTTAAATAAAATAGAGTCCTCAAATAGTTGCCAGGGAGGCTAGGTAAGCGGCACGCACATCCCGTCAACGAATCTCTTTTCGATGGAATTGCTCTAGTGCTTCACTTATATCTTTTTGAGCATGGTGTGCTTTAGTATTTTTGAAGAAATCCTTTGTTGCTTCACTTAAATTAATCTAGGAGAAAGAAATATTATGCTCATGACATTCACTTATATTTGTTTGAGCTTATCAAAAGAAACACATGAAAATTAGTTCCAAAGTGATAGATATCCAAGCAGGATATAATAAAAACTTTCATGAAGATCATTGGACAAAATAAACTTGATTCGTCGTAGTAGTTTTGAGATATGATGATATGATATGTGAGTCATGTTGATGAGTAATTGTGCTTTAGTAGGAATATTGGTGTTAAGGTTTGTGATTCCCTATGCAAGCACGAAAGTCAATAGTTATGCAATGAAATTATATCCTACTTGTGGTGCATTATTCGGTGTTAGTTATGCTTAATGCTCGCTGATGAGATTTTACGTTTCTTGGTTGGTCGCTTGTCAATCTTTTGCTACCCTTCATTTTGCACTAAGTATGATCACTACTTGTGCATCCAAAATCCTTTAAACTAGTTTTGCCACATGAGTCCACTATACCTACCTATATGTGGTATTCTTTTGCCATTCTAAGCAAATTTGTATGTGCCATCTCTAATATTCAAAATAAATTTCCCTTTTTTGTGCTCGTACCACTCGCTAGGTGGTGAGGGGTGGCCAATATTTTCTATGCTAGATGTGTTATCCTCACGATGAGTGTATATTCACTTGTCATTGCACGAGAGTAAGGCAAAGGTATTAGGGATGCCCAGTCCCGAAATGACAAATGAATTTACTTTATGGTGTCAAATAATAAATTCCTTGGAAAGTGTTGGTATGGACGGTACTCGTGGATACGGTTAGCCATGGAAAGTGAAAGTATGGTTGAAAAAGGAATAAACTTTATTTTCTGTTTGGGAACCACCTATGATATATCTAGCATGGAAAGTGTTGGGAGCTCTAAGTCGTTTTCGTTGCTGGGAAAAGTATGCCTCTCAAAATGTTTTTTTATCTCTCAATTTTCGCTTTGAGCTCTGACACCTCTACAAATCCCTACTTCCCTCTGTGAAGGGCATTTATTTTACTTTATGAAATTTTATTTTTAATTTGAGTCTCCATCTTCTGTTATAAAGCACCAACTAGGAGGCACTATGATCATACTTGAGCATTGGGTGTAGCTAATATGCGAGTGTGTTTCATGAATGGATTAAAGATTGAGCATGATGGGCCAGGGATAACTTATTTTAGCGTTGATATTTTGAAATACATGGTTTCTTGTTGGTATGCTTGAGTATAAAGTCGTCATGTCGAAACTAGACTATTGCTTTGAACCATATAAAAGTCCAGATGTCCATGCTACAAAGGAAAAGAGTTTATGATGAGTATGATAGGTAGCATTCCATAATAAAAATTCTATTTTCAATTGCTACTTTATCATGATAAGTTTTATGAGAAAGAGTTGCTATTCTGATGCTAGGAAAAGTGATTGAAATTATCATTGATCAAACTTATGCACTTTGCTAGCATTCACACTTCATAAATTATTTCTTTTATCATTTACCTACTCGGGGACGAGTAGGAATTAAGCTTGGAGATGCTGATACGTCTCCAACGTATCTATAATTTATGAAGTATTCATGCCATGTTTACAAAAAATTTATATGGTTTTGGTATGATTTGCATGGAACTAACCCGGACTGACACTGTTTTCAGCAGAACTACCGTGTTGTTTTTTGTGCAGAAATGAGAGTTCTCCAAATGAGCTGAAACTTTTTGACAATTTTTTTGGAACAAAAGAGACCCCTGAAGCTTTGTGGGAGGGCCAGAAGAGCCACGAGGAGGGCACAACCCACCAGGGCGCGCCTGGTGGGCCTGGCTTGCCCCGGTGGGTTGTGCTCACCTCGAGGCCCATCTTAGCATGAAACCAATGCCAGAAAATCATATAAATAGAGAAACCATCAGGGGTTAACCTAGATCATAAGTTCCGTCGCTGCAAACATCTATAGCCACCGAAAACCAATCTAGACCCTTTTTGGCACCCTGTCGGAGGGGGGAATCATCTTCGGTGGCCATCTTCATCATCTCGGCAGCCACCATGATGAGGAGGGTGTAGTCCACCCTCGGGGCTCAGGGTTTGTACTAGTAGCTATGTGTTTAATCTCTGTCTCTCATGTTCTTGAGATGTCACGATCTTGATGTATCGCGAGCTTTGTTAATATAGTCGGATCATATGGTGTTTTCCCCTCTCTATCTTGTTGTGATGAATAGAGTTTTTCCCGCTGAGATTTCATTGTTATCGGATTGAATACTTTTACGGATTTAAGAACACTTGATATATGTCTTGCAATTGAATACTCATGGTGACAATGGGGTATCATATTTATTCATTTGATATATGTTTTGGCACTCAACTCGCAGATCCCCGAGGTGACATTAGGGTAATCTATGCATAGGGGTTGATGCACGTTCTTGTCTTTGTTTCTCCGGTACAAATCTTGGGGCACTCTTTGAAGTTCTTTGTATCGGATTGAGTATTATGAATATGAATTTGCTTTGGTGTTATTTTAGTATGAACTCTAGGATAGATCGAACGGAAATAATAGCTTTGTGTTATTTTAGTACGGACTCTTGAATAGATCGAACGGAAAGAATAGCTTTGAGGTGGTTTCATACCCTACAAACAATTTATTCTTATGTTCCCCGCTAGATAGGAACTTTGGAGTGATTCTTCATCGCACGTTGAGGGATGGTTATATGATCCAATTATATTAGCATTGTTGAGAGGTTACACTAGTGAAAGTACGGACCCTAGGCCTCATTTTCAAGCATTGCAATACCGTTTTTGTGCCTGTTTACTATTTTCTACCTTGTTGTTCTTATTTATTCAGATTATAAAAATATATTTCTACCATCCATATTACACTTTTATCACCATCTCTTCGCCGAACTAGTGCACCTATACAATTTGCCATTGTATTGGGTGTGTTGGGGACACAAGAGATTTCTTGTATTTGGTTGCAGAGTCGTTTGAGAGAGACCATCTTCATCCTACACCTCTCACGGATTGATAAACCTTAGGTCATCCACTTGAGGGAAATTTTTTACTGTCCTACAAAACTCTGCGCTTGGAGGCCCAACACGTGTCTAAAAGAATAAAGTTGCATAGTAGACATCAGGATTGCGAGGAAATATGCCTCACCCCGATGGAGAGCAGTAACTAACTGGCTTCTTAATGCAAACCCGGTTAGACCATAGGAGAGGCGAGGGTTAGAGGATCGATATGCTAGAGGGTGGCTGGCGAGCAAACGAAGATGGTGAGGCGTGGGCAGTCGCGTGTTGGGAACAACAGTGGAGGTAGGCTTGACACCGAAGAACGGGCACAGGGCCGGGGTGAGCACGCTGGCGCCGGGGAGGGTTCTGCTATGGATCTGGGGGGAGCTGGCGATGGAGGTTGGGTGGACTAGTTGAGTGAAACTCGGGCGGACGGTGGGGGGGGGGGGATTGGCGGCCTAGGTGAAAAGGGTGAAAAATATCCCCGGTCGCCGCGTGGAAAGGCCTATGCAAATGGTTGCCTGTAAGCGCTTGTGTGCACAAAGAGAAAAATTTCGTTTTAAATGAAGATGTACTAATTTTGAAATGAAAACGTGAGTTCATCGTTTCGCCTCTAAAATTTTTCCCACGTTAAGCAATCACCATTATACCACGGGTTTGATTTGCTGGCGCATTTCAGGTCTCGTGTGCTATATTTAAGACATTTTTTGGCATTTACCGTGCATTTGGCATATAAATCAAATCCTAGCCGGACTGCATTTCCTATCGAAAGGGATGAGGACTACCATTCAATTTGGGAGCATTCAACAGTTTAGACGTACGATCCATGGGGTTTGGGTTCTGGCCAGTCAGAACGCACAACTTCGATCGCGCGCGCAGCAAGGGGGGAATCGACCACGGTTTGGTAGGCACATGACTTTCGTGAGTGAACCGTGTGCTATTTGAAAACATTTACATGAACTGGAACTGCATGTGCTGTCGAAAGGGATGAGGATCGCCGTTCGATCAAGGAGCATCCAATGGTGCAGACGTACGATCCGTGGGGTTTGGGTTCTGGCCAATAAGAACGCACGACTCAGATTGCGCGCATGGCAGGGGGGTGGGGGGCATCAGCCCAGGTTTAGTGGACACACGTCTTTCGTGAGTCAACCATGTGCTATTTGAAAACATTTACATTAACTAACATCATATTTTTGTTTGAATGAAAAACACGAGTTCATCGTTGTGTGTCGCTTTGCGAGTTTTCATTCATTGTCCGAGAAACGGGGAAAAACTTCAAACATTTCGGCTTCAGGGTGCGGCCAGAGGCGTAGGCCTTGTTGGTATTTTATTTTCAGGAAATGCATATAGAGTCCAGAAAATAACGAAAATCATTGTGTCACTATGGTGTGCTGTCACGATCGCATGGAAACAATTTGGTAAAGTTTGGCACAAGTTATGGTGATCGCACCTTCCATACGGAGCATCTCGCAAGAAGGATCATAGTTTCCAAAAGGAGACGCGGCACTTCGGACTCCAAATCGTCAGTTACTACATCGTTTCGCCTCAAAACAAAATCATGGTAAAGAATCATGGATATACCCTTGGTTTGATCTTTCGGCCCATTTTTAGGTCTCGTCTGCTATGTTTAAGTCTTTCTTTGCACTTACCTTGCATTTTAGTGCATATAAAGTCAAAAAACCTACAACAACTGCATGTGGGTGTTTTAGTTAGGCTATACTTAGGCTACTCATAGTGGAGAGTGTCATATACTAGTATCATGCATATATATATTGTACTAGTGTATGATACTACCTTTAATTATAGTTCATTGTATAATAGAGTAGTATCATAGATGATCATATGTATTGCCATGCATGACACAAATTAGCATCGCATTTAACATGATACAGTATCTACTTATATGTTGCTCTAACCCTCTCTATCTTATTTAATTCTTTGCCACATCAGCATACTTGCTATTTCCGAGTGCATGATATCGGCTATGATACCCACCACTATGACCATCTTTATAGTGGGGAGTATCATATAACTATAGTATCTTGCATATATATGATACTAGTGTCTGATACTACGTACATACCTTCATAATGCATAGCATCATAGAGTAGTATCATACATGACCGTATTTATGACCATGCATGGCACAAAGTAGTATAGCATATTTATTATGTTACGTTATCTACCTATGTTACTTCTTTGCCACATCATCATATTTTCTATTCCCGAGTGCATGATACCGGCTATGATACCCCCACTATGGCCACCCTAAGGCTGGTCGTAATGGGAGTATCATAAGCGGTATCATGCATGCCAACTACTAGACTTCCATGCACGATACTAGTATATGATAAGGCTGATTGTAAGGCCCCTCCCAATGCTCCACCTTGTACAGGTGCTAAGGCTTCCATGTAGGCAAAAAATGTGATGTGGCAAGGTAATTAAGAGGAGAGAGAGATGAGTGTGGTGACCCGAGGAAGAAACAATGCCAAGCGCGAGAACCTAGCTAGGCAAAACACTTAAATGGAAGAATCCCACCAATGCATGAAGAGCTTTAGTTGCACAATCATTAAATGAAGGATACTTAGCACCAACAAGTTAGGCTAGTCATAGTGGGAGTAACATAAGTAGTAACATAGATACCACATAAGCAAAAAAGATGATGTGTCATGTAATTAAAGAGGAGAGAGACAAATAGAGTAACATAATATGTTACCATCACATAGCGGTTCCCAATATAAAATAAGTCTACAAAGCAATAAATGAAGATATGCATGTTACTACACCTATGATACTTCCCACTATGAAGGTGGTAACATGGATTAATAGCATATGTATGTTACTTGTCTAAGTTACTCCCCACTATGACTAGCCTTAAGCACCTATGCATTGGGGTCTTTAGTTGCTAAAGTATTTAATATGCTTAGCACCTCATGTAAGCACCAATGCATTGGAAGCAGCCTAACGGGGAGTATCTTATACTAGTATCATGCATATGATACTAGTATATGATACTAGTATATGATACTACCTCTGTAATGCGCCCATAGTATCATAAGTTAGTATCATGTAGTATTTTATTTATTGTCATGCATGACACACAGTAGCATAGCATTTATTATGATACGGTATCATGATATGATACTAAACCCTCTCTTTCTTCATTTAATTCTATGACAGCTCATCAAAATTGCCTAGTTGGCATGCATGATACTAGCTATGATACTCCCGTTACGATCAGCCTAGCAATACAAATCATTTGTGCATCATTTTGCGAGTTTTCATCTGTTTGTTCGAGAAGCAGGGAGAAGTTTCAAACATTTCAGTCGCGAGGTGCGGCCAGTGGTGTAGGCCTAGTTGGTATTTCAATCACAAGAAATTTAGATGGAGTCCGAACATCATCAAAATTGATGTGTACCCGTGGTGTGCTCCCACGACCCCATGGAAAAAAATTGGTAAAGTTTGGCAGAAGATTTGATGATCGCTCCTTCCAAACTGGACCATCCACATGAAGGATCATGGTTTCCAAAAGGAGAGGTATCAATTCAAACTCCAGTGGTCGGTGACTTCACCGTGTGGCCTCATAAAAATTTCCATGGTACACAATCACCATTATACAACGGGTTTGATTTTCTGGCGCCTTTCAGTTATCTTTAGCTATATTTAAGACATTTTCGAGTTTAACGTGCATTTTGTGCATAAAAATAAAATTACAATCGAAACTACATGTGTTGTCGAAAGGGATGAGGATCGCCGTTCGATTTGGGAGCATCCAATGGTGCAGACATATGATCCGTGGGGTTTAGGTTCTGGC
The DNA here is from genome assembly GCF_002162155.2 of Triticum dicoccoides. NCBI lineage: Eukaryota > Viridiplantae > Streptophyta > Magnoliopsida > Poales > Poaceae > Triticum > Triticum dicoccoides. Next base: position 379,073,485 of record NC_041383.1, on the reverse strand, counting down.
CAATCAGAAAGCACGACTCAG
>NC_041383.1:379006034-379073251 GCF_002162155.2 Triticum dicoccoides | reverse complement strand
GTGTGCTATTTGAAAACTAGACTACATATTTTTCTTCACACATACTATAGTGAGATCAATTGAGTGTGCTACCTCTATGATATAATAATAATAACAAAAAATAGTTCATATTCATTGCCTGAGCTGACTGCATATCAAGGTCAACATATTAACGGTTCTTACATCAATAGAAAACTGGGAATAACTCACAATTCCGTACACGCGATACTTCTAAGTTGAACGAATTAAGTTGTAGGGTAGGCATAAAGACTAGTCTTACGGCTTAATTCCCATGTACATGGGGGAACTGGGATCATTACATTAACCCCGAATGAACTTGGGTTTTCTGATGATTTTAGGCTGCTTTGTTGCACAGGTGCGTGATCCCTTGGCTGGCAACTCAGCAAATTCATCGTACTTCCTCATCGGCAACATCCTCGACAGTCAGTACCATCCTCTTCCCATGCATCACTACATGGCAGTTCTTATGCAAGGGGTCTTCCACAAAGAAAATCTAGGTAGCATCGCTGGCAAGAATGAAGGGGTCCGTGTGATATGCCATTGTTATCCTCTTAACACAGGTCTTCCTGTAATCATCAACCCTTACATGACCAAGAGGGATCCATGCACCCCTGAATAATGCCACCTTTACTTTCACATAGTCAGGCTCCCAAATCTCTTTGATGGTTCCATAGTATACCCTTTTATGAGCTTCATCTACAGTCATGCATTCTATTCGAACAACACTGTTCTGATATGAGGTCTTCTGATCATGTTCCTTAGTGTAGAACGTGTATCCATTTATATCATATGCTTGGTACGTCAACACCATAGGTGATGGCTTTTGTGCCAACCACGTAGCAATGTCATCGATGGATCCTTGTGCCAAACGATTCTTCAGCCATTCGGCGTAGTTCTTAGTGTGCTCCTTCATCTCCACATTTGATGAAGGCACAATTGGTAAGAACCTTTGGCGTATCTCCGCCAAGTGTTCTTTGGCATAAGTGCTGAGAACTGAGCTGTTAAGCAGCACCATCAAATGGGCTTTCTCTGCCAATTCACCGGGTGTAGCCATTTGCGTGCCAGCAAGGACCGGCTTACCTTTCAGCCTTCCCTCGTGGCGAGAGAGGGCAAAACCTATAGGTATTAGTTTCATATATTCGGTGCAAAAATCAACTATCTCCTCTGTGGCATAACCTTGTAGGATGCTTGCCTCTGGATGGTTTCGGTTCCAACAAAAGCGCTTCAGTATTCCCATGTAACAGCCTGGTTTTTGGCCCTTTTCTTTTTATTTTTGATTAACTGGTTTTAACTCTGATTTTTTCGGACTGGATCTATGGCCTTGTCACCTGGGAAATCATCATCATTTCCTCTCCAAAGTGACTCATCATCCTCAAATCTTTCGCAAGATCATGCCATTTCCATTCTAACCAAGCCCTAAAATTCATTTCTCAGGAATATTCCTTTTCTATTAAAGGAATAACCATGTTTGCCCTAGGTTGTGAAGCAACCTATATTTCTGTCACTCCCAAAATTCCCAAATAATTGTCAATATTTGTTTGGGTCATATGTTGATCAAATGTGCCCAAACTTTCCTGTCCTAGCCCAAGAATAATTCCCCAATAAAAATTCTTCATTTTTGTCCAGTGTGGCTTTCTGTGAAGGAAGTGCCACCTATCCAATCTTGTTTGCTCACAAACTTTGTGGTCATGCTTCTCCATCCAAATCATTGCCTCATGCAAAAATTCATCTTCATTTGCCTAGCCAACTTCCCTTAGTGATTTTCAAAGTTTCTGTCAGACAGAAGGCATTGTGAAGGAAGTACTATCTAGGAGTATCCACATGAGTTGAAATTTTGCATGCCTCTTCATGTGCTCATATTATCCCACTCCTCAAATTTTCAGCTCCATCCATTCATCTATGTGATCACATGATCAAATCTTTGCTTCTGTCAATATTTTTCAGATTGTGAAGCAAGTATATTTCATATTGCTTCATTTTGGATGCAAATTTACCATAGCATTCTCATGACCATAAAACCTCTCTCCACCAATTTTGGGACCAATTCGTCAAGCCAATATTTTTGTAGAAGTTTTGCAAGTTTCTGGACAAAGAGAATAGCTGTGAAGGAAGTACCATTTTGGTGAATCCAATTGGTATGAAATTTTACAGCATCTTAGTATGTCCAAATCCTTAGCCCTTGGCAAACTTCAGCTCAGTTGGATACTCCATGTGAGTGCACCTTCCTGATCAAGTTTTTGGACCCATACGGCAGTTGCAAAGCAAGTAGGTTATTGTGTGGTCCAAATCCCCTCATAAGCCCCATGATTAAAGTCCTTCTTAACCTAAACCTCCCAGACAACACCATGACCCCAATCAATTCCCTGTTGATCACAAGTGCACAGACAAGTTTGATACAACAAACTTTCCTCGAATCCTCACACCTCTCCTTGGCTCCTTCTCTTGATATTTAACTTCTGGGATGCCATGGGGATTAAGGACTATCCACCAGACAAGGTTTTCCATCCTCTCCAGTCCTCTCCATGGCATGTCGCGTGGATTTTTCCCTGTGCATGCGCTCTTGCTGCAGCAAGCGCGCTCTGGCGCCTCGGCCTCTTCCTCTCTGCTTGTTCACTCGATCTCTCGTCCTCTAGCCTTGTCCAGCGTCCTCCTCTCATCATCGTCCCCTGGACCCCTCTCCCCCTCTGGAAACCTCCTCAATGACTCTGCGCCCATGGGCGAACAGTGCCGACAAGTCATTGAATGTGCCCGTCTTATTCCTCCCCATGCTCCCTTGGCCTCATCTGCCCCGTGAGACCCTCCACTGCTCCTCCCCTGTCATCTACCAGTGAGCTTGTGTGCGTACACAAGCGTCCGCGGCGATGCCAGCGCGACACCTCCCGCCCTACCTATATAAGTCCTCCTCGACCGCGGTTCTCTTCACCATCAACCTCAACGCACCCCCTCTAGCCCCCTGACCTCTTCCCCGAGCTCGAGCGGCTCCCCTCGCCGCCAATGGCCGCCTCGGCCGCCATTTCGGCCACCTGAAATTCGCGAAAGGCTGAGCCCCTCCCCCTTCCCTTCTCCACCAGACCCCTCCACCACCACCCTTGACCCTTTCCCGGTGGTTGCGACCTCCTCTCCTTGGCCGGATCGCCATGCCCAAGTCCGGCCGAGCCGCTGTCCGATGCAGCTGCAACCTCGCTCGACTCCAGCCTCCTCGGGATGCGTGAGTGGTCCAGGTGGGTGCAGCTCAGCCCCCTGGTCACACTGGTATACCGCACTCCGCGGGTGGTGGCCTGCAACGCAGGTAGTCGTCGTCGAGGTCCTTGATGAGGATACAGACCTGGGGTAGGGTCACAGGACTGACCTAAACATCCTACCCAAGGTCACTACCCTAGAAGATAAGAAGTCCAAAAGGCAACAAAGAACCCCCAGTCAAAGGTGTTGAATGCAATCCACTCGACCAATCATATCACCCGGGTATCCCTCCTACCTGTTGTCACTCGACCATATGAGGAATCACTCGACCCACTGAAGGCCATGAGTCACTCAGCACTGCAATGGTCGGACATTCACTCCATAGTCTTTAAGGTCATTAATAGCACTTATGATTGGCGTGTAGGAGGAGGAACACAACCCTACCAGGTGGACCCCACCTCCCCCTCGACCCCACTCGTCATCCACTTTAGCCCCGGGCCCGCGCAGTTAAGTGGAGACACATACAGGCAAATACGTCTTCCCCTTGGGGAAGCATATTCTGTCTCTATACTGAGGCAGATTACGTTTTCTCTGTGGGGAAGCGTATTGTTAAAAATGCGCTTTCAGTTCTGAGCCGCTGGCTAAAGTCTCTACTTTGTGAACGATCACCCGTTAGTAGCAGAAAGCACATAATTTGTTGATTTTTCTGCCTAACGAACGAACGGCAACAATTCTTCAACCGTAGTCCAAATGAGGTGATTCCAAAGCCCACTTCTTTGTCTCGTCGAGCCCATTCTGTTGGTACCATTTTTACCATGTGTTAACATTATGAAAATGAACATTTTTCCCTTGATCTTAATCAGGCCCCTCCGAGAGAGAACTATTTCTGGCGATTCTTTCCGCGAGTTTCTCGCATTTCTTCCCCGTGAATCCTTCCACCCCAGGCAAGCCACACCCTCTACTTGCATGATTGCAATGTAGTGACATGGTTTAAATTATTTGAACTTGTTTAAAATATTATTTTAGCTACTTGTGAGTTGTCATGGCATTTCCCGAAGTATTTTTTTATTCTTGCTATTGCCATGATATTGTTTGGAGTTCTAGGTTTAATATTTTGCAGCTTATGTGTATGACATGTTGCCTTTGGATTCTTAGTGGCTATTATGATTATTTTCATGATGGTATTATGCTTTGAGGTATTACTTTGGATGCCATGTTGCCATTGGATTATTAGTGGCTAGTGTTATTTTCCTCATGATGCTAGTTGATCTTATGTTTTGGAGTATGATTTTGGAGATGATGCTTATTCTTGCTATTGGAGTAGTAGTATTATCATTCTTGGATTCATCATGATAGTATGATTATGCTATCCTCGGAGTATTTTGATATGACAATACTATGCCTTGGATTAGTTGTTGGATATTGCTATGACATGGACTATAGGTTGATAGAGGATATCAAAGTATTAGTTATTGCAGAGATACTTTGGGGATAAATTATGTCATTTAATTGGTCAGGTGCCACCAAACCAGGCTTTTCTAGTGCAACCACATTTGCTTTTTATGGGAAAGGCCCCAATGCGGTCTATTGTCATGTCTCTCGCCGGTGCCTCCAACGAGGGAAGGTTATGGGCGCACGCTACCCTGATCAGGTAGGCAGACATAAGCCGTCTGTGTCCGTTGTTGTTGTTGTACCCGGGTTGTCCCCGTTTGGGACCGTTTTTGTTTTGCCATGACGGTGGCCACTGATGCCTTTGGTAGGCACGGGGACACCCATGACTTAGCCCAGAAGGGAGTTGGTCGGAGTGGCCAGGAGAGTGTCATGGGAGTAGATCGGTTTTGTCAGAACGCCGTTGGTCGACCCAAATGGGAGTGCAAGGCCATGGGTTCTGTGTTTTGGGTAAAGTGCGCTAACTCTGGAGTGTGTGTTTAATGTATCGACAGTCGTGTCCTCAGTCATGGGCACAAGTTCGTACTAGGTCAGACCGTTCAATCAAAAATCACATGACAGAATGACTTATAGGTGATTTATATGTTGATGTTTTATGAGCAGTAACAGTTTGGCAGGATGTTGATGATGATGTTGGGGTGATCTCGATGATGATCATTCAGTTTGTGATGTGATCATGAGGTGATCATGTGGATGTTTTGATCACGAGTCGATCAGGTGGATCATGAGGTGATTGAGATGGTATATTACTTGGCCGGATAGCCAAGAGTGAGCTGATTATTGAGATCTGAGATGGTGATTTATCTGTATGGTAGTAGCTTTATATCATGCTTAGTAGTTGCTTTCACATCATGGTAGCTGTTAATTTAATTAACCTATTTAATGCTATGTTTTTGTCCTGCCTTGATGCTTTTGGTTGTTGTGAGCTTGCAAGTACATTCAATGTACTGACCTGGCGTGTCATGCCAGATTGCAGGTGGCGCCATGATTGATGGATTGCTTCTTGAGGTTACGGTTTGTGCGAGCTAGATCGTGTCCTAGCTAGAGTCCCTGCAGAGTGGAGTTCACCACCTTCGTCATTCTTCCGCTTCTATGAGTTGTTCTGCTGCTAGCATAGAGCAAGTGTAGTGTCGCAGGCATAGTGTCACCATGCTGATGTGATCCTTTGTAACATCAGACACTTGTATCATTATCCTTTGTAATAATAGCTGATTTGTTCTATGTCAAGCAGTGTCATATTCCAGAAGACTTCATCTCGATCTCTGGGCTGGAATACAGGGCGTTCCGGATTCTCTGAGCCAGGGTGCCAAAGGCTTGGTATCATAGCTAGGTTTGGCTGTAGGACGCCCTAGTCAGCGTGAGCGGTAGAAACTGGTAGAAATCAGTAGTATAGAGTTTGTCTTGTTTGTTGCATTTGGTCGCTGCATTTGTTTGTTGCATAGCATGCATATAGCCTTATTATTTTGCTACTAACGGTTTAATCTAGTGAGTGTAGATGGCATCGGTCCGGATCCAATACCGCTCAGCTCCTGCATTTCTTCTAGTTTCTTTTCTTGCTCGTTCTCTAGTGTTTGGCATCATTTATGTCCCATCGGAGTGATGCCAAGTGAGCCCGACACTATTTTCAGAAATGGTGCTCAGGTATCGCACTGATATCTTTCTTTCAGCCCCACCTATCGTTTCGGTGGTAGAAATGTTGCTACCCCAGATCATGCCTTTTATCTTGTCGTGTTGGCAACCCTTAATGATCTTAGTCATCACGAAAGGGAATGTCAGCAGCCTCAGTTTTTCCCCGTTATCCCTATTCCTTGGATAAGTACAGATCTTTTCAGTCGGCTTGATAATAATTCGCGACATTCGTGTCCCGCTACATGGTTACCAATTACGTCTTCGCCTCCGAGCTAGTCCAGGTTGCTACCTGGATAAGCCAGCACTTGGTGTAGCGATGTTTACACTAATCCTTCCACACAGTGATTCGTCCTCATGCACACCGTCAGAACATGTTAGATCGTAGTACCGGAGATCCTGCGAGATTTGTGCGATTAAGTAGGCATGCATGTTGTGTGACTAGAAGTAATATGTGACATTGTTTGTGTGTGAATTGATTGTTGTGTGATTTTGTTTCGTTGAGTTGTTTTACTTTGCTTCTTTCTTTTTGGGCCCTCAGTGTTACCTTCTTTCCCCTTATGGAAATTGCTCATCAACCGACACTAGACTTGAAGAAGCAATAAGGATTTCAAATGTCTGGAGGAAGCTCAGCTAAGCATTATGGTCTGCCCAGTCAACCACATTAATATCTGCTCAGAATACCTATGGTGTCTTGGATTGAATATCAGCATCGAGTCTACATCAGTACAAAATCATCCCAACAATAATGATCAAGCCAGCAGAAAGACAAGTCAGTTGCAAGACCAACGGAATATTTTCAGTTAAAGGTACAAATCAGATACAAAGTTTTGGCTCAGCAATGAATGATGCTTGAAATATGTTATACTCTGAAAGGAAGGCAGAATGTGTTATGGTCAAGAAAGACAGTCAAACAATTTTTCTCATGCAAATAATCAGCAGCAAAATATTATGGGTATGAGTATGGTTTTCAGTCTGCATATCACAGTATGAAGCTTGGATATAATAAAATCAGTCTTCGTCCACACGCTATCAGAAGAATCTTATGATGCAAGGCTCCTCAATTTTCCTCAGTATAATATATGGACAGATTCTGGTCCGAGATACCCAGTCCTCCATAGCAAGATACCTCGGTAAAAGCTTCTGATAGAAAGAAATGAATCTTTCTCAGTAAGCAATCAGAGGAGAAGCTTCTCAAGTATGAAACCCGGTCTTCTCTAGCACAATACTCAGGTCAAGCTTCATGTGTAAGTTATCGAGACTTCTTCTGCACGCTACCCAGCCAAAAGCTTCGACCAAAAGCTAACGAGTCTTCCGCAGCAAGCTACTCGGATGGCTTCTCTTGTAAGCCACCCAGTCTATGTTAGTACCACAATATTGCACCATCCTCAGAGATTATGTGGTGAGTTGGAAGTATATAACAATGTAGTTCAAGGATCAGATTTGCAATAATTTTGTCAGAGGTACAATACAGTCAAAACATATGCCTGTCGCAAGAATCGGGTATTCGATTGCATATGATTCTTATAGATATGGTGAGCATGTATCCCCAGTTAGATTGGTCACTCATATGGGATATGGTAATGATCAAATAGATATACCCAAGAAAGGTAAAGATCCAACAACCCCATGAGCCATGCAAATGAAGATAAGCAGAGACACACATCTTATGTAATACAAGGATCGACAAGATGTGGATATGACATCACAGAATCAACAGACTTGACAGTGGCCACCAAGGACAATATTCCTGCACCGACAAGGAGATCTCATGAACTCCTGTCACCCTCTTGTATGGTTGGCCTCAACATGAGCTCTGTACAACTACAAGCCCCGATCATATGTCATATATGTGTGGACCCAGGTCAGAAAACAAGCACAAGGAATTATGCCAAATAATTGCACTACCCACATCCATGATAATACAGAGAATCAAGAACATGTGTAGCCAAGTTATTCCAGTAAGGTATTCTGACAAAGAAAATCATGACCGTAAAAGGATGAGACTGACAACAAAGGTATGATGATGATTTATGCACGACCATCAGGGTCCGAATACCAAAGTCATAAGCCATAATTACATATGGATCCACAAAGGCATACCCTCAGAGGATTACTCTGTTCTACAAGGACTTCAGATCCCACTGACCCGCTTAAAAATGATTAGGGCAGAATATCCAAGTCTGTTCTGTCAGATCCAAGATTTAGGTACAACATCAGCAGTTTGACCTCAACGGCAGCGTTACAACATCTCATAGCCTCATTACCACACATGGGTATACCAATAACATGAGAAAGCAAAAAGTTGAACAACCAACTCAGGTCAGGTATACTTACTGGCAGAACCAAGTACACAGACAGCCTGTCATGAAAAGTATCTTCCCACCAACATACCTGTCAGGACAGCCCCAAGATGTTAATATTTGAGGTATGACACAACTATAAATCCATACCCTGTTATATCGCTCACGAGAGAAGGCAGTCGAATCTTTGGTACATACCCGCCAGAGAATGGCCATGATTCTCATCATTTATTGAATCCGGAAGACATGCATTTGGTTGAGCAACCCCATGGCATAAGTAAACAGTTTTCATGAAAAAGGAAATTTATGCTCAGATCCATTGGATATCACCGCAGATATGAGAAAATCAACGTCAGCAAAAGGACTTTGTATATGAGCAAAAACCTGTCAGAGATTTGGGAAAAGGTGAAGCAAACCACCCCAGAGCAAGGTAAGCAGATCATATAAGATTCTCGGGGGAACAATAAACAAAGGAAAAGGATACCCGAGTTGGAAATGGTATCCTCAAGTTATACTTGTTCCCTGAGCAACCAAATCTCGAGGACGAGATTTATTTAAGGGGGGAAGGTTTGTAACAACATGTTTTTTGGCCCTTTTCTTTTTCTTTTTGATTTATTGGTTTTTGCTCTAATTTTCTTTTTGGAGTGGATCTGTGGCCTTGTCACCTGGGAAATCATCATCATTTCCTCTCCCAAGTGACTCATCATCCTCAAATCTTTCCCAAGAACATGCCATTTCCATTCTAGCCAAACCCTAAAATTATTTTCCCATGAATATTCCTTTTCTATTAAAGGAATAACCCTGTCTACCCTAGGTTGTGAAGCAACCTATATTTCTGTCACCCCAAAAATTCCCAAATAATTCTCAATATTTCTTTGGGTCATATGTTGATCAAATATGCCCAAACTTTACTGTCCTAGCCCAAGAATAATTCCCCAATAAATATTCTTAATTTCTGTCCAGTGTGGCTTTCTGTGAAGGAAGTGCCACCTATCCAATCTTGTTTGCTCCCAAATTTTCTGGGCATGCTTATACATCCAAATCATTGCCTCATGCAAAAATTCAACTTCATTTGCCTAGCCAACTTCCCTCAGTGATTTTTCAAAGTTTCTGTCAAACAGAAGGCATTGTGAAGGAAGTATTATCTAGGAGTATCCAAATGAGTTGAAATTTTGCATGCCTTTTCATGTGCTCATATTATCCCGCTCCTCTAATTTTCAGCTCCATAAAGTCATCTATGTGAGCATAGGATCAAATCTTATTTTCATATTATGAAGCAAGTATATTTTATATTGCTTCATTTTGGCTGAAATTTTACCAGAGCATTCTCATGACCATAATACCTCTCTCCACCAATTTTGGGACCAATTCATCAAGCCAATATTTCTCTAGAATTTTTGCAAGTTTCTGGACAAAGAGAATAGCTGTGAAGGAAGTACCATTTTGCTAAATCCAATTGGTATGAAATTTTTACAGCATCTTAATATGTCCAAATCCTTAGTCCTTGCCAAATTTCAGATCCATTGGCTACTCCATGTGATTGCACCTTCCTGATCAAGTTTATGGACCCATATGGCAGTTGCAAAGCAAGTAGTTTATTTGTGGTCCAAATCCCCTCATAAGCCCCAGGATTATAGTCCTTCTTAACCTAAACCTCCCAGACAATACCATTGACCCCAATCAATTCCCTGTTGATCACCAGTGCATCGACAAGTTTGATACAACAAACTTTCCTCGAATCCTCACACCTCTCCTTGGCTCCTTGTCTTGATATTTAACTTTTGGGATGCCTTGGGGATCAAGGACTAGCCACCAGACAAGGTTTGCCATCCTCTCCAGTCCTCTCTGTGATATGTCGCGTGGTGACCGCGTGGATTTCTCCCCGTGCATGCGCTCTGGCTGCAGCAAGCGCGCTCTGGCGCCTCGGTCTCTTCCTCTCTGCTCTTTCACTCGATCTCTCGTCCTCTAGCCTTGTCCAGCATTTTCCTCTTGTCATTGTCGTCCCCCTGGACCCTCTTCCCCTTTGGAAACCTCCTCACCAACGCTCGCCGCCGCGCGCCCACGGGCAAACAGTGCCGACAGGGCATTGACTCCGTCTGTCTTCTTCCTCCCCGTGCTCTCTTGGCCTCCTCTGCCCCGTGAGACCCTCCACTGGTCCTCCCCCACCATCTACCAGCGAGCTCGGGTGCGTGCACACGCGTCCGTGGCAACACCAGCGCGGCCCCTTCCGCCCCTGCCTATATAAGTCCTTGACCGAGGTTCTCTTCATCAGCAACCTCACTGCACCCTCTCTAGCCCCCTAACCTCTTCCCCGAGCTCGAGCGGCTCTCCTCGCCGCCAATGGCTGCCTCGTCCGCCGTTTCGGCCACCTCAAATTCACGAAATGCCGAGCCCCTCCCTACTTCTCTTCTCCACCAGACCCCTCCACCACCACCCTTGACCCTTCCCCGGTGGTCGCCGCCTCCTCTCCTTGGCCGGACTACCATGCCCAAGTCCAGTTGAGCCGCCGTTCACTGCAGCCGCAACCTCTCTAGACTCCGGCCTCCCCTGGATGCGTGAGTGGATATTGCTATGACTTGGATTACAGGTTGATTGATGATATCGAAGTATTAGTTATTGCAAAGATACTTTGGGGATAAATTCCGTCATTTAGTGGTCAGGTGCCACCAAACCAGGCTTTTCTAGTGCAACGACATTTGCCTTTTATGGGAAAGGCCCTAATGCGGTCTACTGTCATGTCTCTCGCCGGTGCCTCCAATGAGGGAAGGTTATGGGCGCGCGTTACCCTAATCAGGTAGGCGGACATAAGCCTTGTGCGTCCATTGTTGTTGTGGTACCCGGGTTGTCCACGTTTGGGACCGTTTTTGTTTTGCCACGACGGTGGCCGTTGATGACTTTGGTAGGCACGGGGCCACCCATGACTTAGCCTAGAAGGGAGTTGGTCGGAGTGGCCTGGAGAATGTCATGGTAGTAGACCGGTTTTGTCGGAATGCCGTTGGTCCACCCGAGTGGGAGTGCGAGGCCATGGGTTCAGTGGTGTGGGTAAAGTGTGCTACCTCTGTAGAGTGTGTGTGGGTTTAATCTATCGATAGACGTGTCCTTGGTCATGGGCACAAATTTGTACTAGGTCACACCAGTCGATCAACACTCACATGACGGAATGACTTATAGGTGATTTATATGTTGATGTTTTATGAGCAGTAACAATTTGGCAGGATGTTGATGATGATGTTGGGATGATCTCAAGGTGATCATTGAGTTTGTGATGTGATCACGAGGTGATCATGTGGATGTTTTGATCACGAGGTGATCAGGTGGATCATGAGGTGATTGAGATGGTATATTACTTGGCCGGATAGCCAAGAGTGAGATGGTTATTGAGATCTGAGATAGTGATTTATCAGTTTGGTAGTAGTTTTATATCATGCTTAGTAATTGCTTTCGCATCATGGTAGCTGTTAATTTAATTAACCTGTTTAATGCTATGTTGTTGCCTTGCCTTTATGCTTTTGGTTGTTGTGAGCTTGCAAGTACATTCAATGTACTGATCTTGCGTGTCATGCCTGATTGCAGGTGATGCTATTATTGATTGATTGCTTGTCGAGGTTATGATTCGGGCGAGCTAGATCGTGTCCCAGCCAAAGTCCCTGCAGAGTGGAGTTCACCACCTTCGTTGTTGTTCCGCTGCTACAAGTTGTTCTGCTGCTAGCATAGAGCAAGTGTAGTATCACAGGCGTAGTGTCGCCATGCTGATGTGATCCTTTGTAACAACAGCCACTTGTATCATTATCCTTTGTAATAAGAGCTGATTTGTTCTATGTCAAGCAATGCCGTACTCCGGAGGACTTCATCTCGATCTCTGGGCGGGAATACGGGACATTCATGTTTCTCTGAGCTGGGGTGCCACATCCCATGAACCGCTCAAAGTGATACATGTTGCGCAGAAACACATGACCACAATACTTTATGTCGTCGACAAGGTGCACAGTGAGATGGACCATGACCTCAAAGAATGACGTTGGAAAAAACATCTCTAGGTTGGACAATATTCTTGCAATATCATCTTGCATATGATCCAACTCTTTAGGATTTACAACTTTCTGCCATAGTTGGTTGAAGAAATCACAAAGCTTAATGAGTATGTTTCTTATATCTTTGTCCATCAGATTCCTGATGGCCACCGGGAGGATTTGTGGCAACATTACATGGCAATCATGTGACTTAATGTGTCCCAACTTCATTTTACCTGAGCTCACATCCACGAGACTTCTGATAATTGTGGAGTAGGAAGAGGGTGTCTTAACTGACAACAAATAGGTGAAGAACTGTGTTGCTTCTTTTGTACTGAAATTGTAACTCTAGCAAGCTTTGATAAATTTGTGATCATCTTATGCTTCACTCTTGCATTTTGATTGATCAGCAAGCATATCGAGCCGTGAACCGTCACCATCCTTTCTTTTACCTTTAATCTTGAGCAGAGTACCAAGGATGCTTTCACATACGTTCTTCTCTATGTGCATGACATCGATGTAGTGACATACACATAGAATCTCCTAGTAAGGTAATTTCCAGAACACCTATTTCTTCTTAAACACTTGACCCTTGGGTGTTTGTTTCACCATCAAAGGTTGGTTCTTGCCAATCACAACATTAATTTGTTTAGCCATGTTGTGGACCAGCTCCCCATCATAGGGTCTTGGGCCCACACCTACCTCTGCCGTACCATCAAATTCAGCTTTCATCTTTTGGTATGGGTGATTTTTCCATAAGAACCTACGATGACGCAAATACATGGTTTTGTGCGACTCGAGAAGTCTTCTGCTAGTTGTCCTATCCATGCATGTGACACACCCTACATCTCCCTTTGTTTTATGCCCCGATGTGTTGCCTAATGCCGGCATATCTTGAATGGTGTGCACCAGCATCGCATGTAGATCGAAAATCTCCTTTCTGTAAGCATCATAACATTTTACAGCAGGCGCATATATCCGCACTGTCAGTAGTTCTTCTACTAGTAGCTGAAAGTAAACGTCGATGTCGTTTCCAGGTTGCTTCAGGCCTTGGATAATCATTGACATCATAATATATTTTTTCTTCATACACAATCAAGGAGATAGGTTATATATGCACAGAAGCACCGGCCATGTGCTGCGGTTGGTTCTCATATCGCCAAAAGGATTCATCCTCTCAGTACACTCCCCGAGCCTTATACTTCTAGGATCCTTGGCAAAGTCTTCAAACTTGTTGTCGATTAATTCCCACCAGCCCCATCTTTCGGGTGCCTCATAAACCTGTCCACAATTTGCTCATCATGATGCCACCGCAACCTCTTGGCCTCTCTAGGGTTTGTAGACAAACGCCTCAACCTTGGAATTAAAGGGAAGTACCAAACAACCTTGAACGGGATTCCTGTCTTGATCTCGTCGTCCAATTTGTACTTGTCCTTTTCTCTCCCGCGCTTGTATTGTGCATGCTTGCATGTGGGACATGCACGCAAATCTTTGTACTCACCACGGTACAATATACAATCATTCACACAAGCGTGTATCTTTTGTACTTCAAGTTCCAATGGCAAACAATTTTCTTCGCTTCATTCGTACTTCTGGGGAGCACATTATCTTCAGGAAGAATTTCTTTGAAAAGACCTAACATCTTTGTGAAGCCCTTGTTTGATAGACCATTTACTGCTTTAAATCTGGGAAGCGCCAGGGTGGCACTCAACCTGGAATATTTCTTTTTGCAACATGTATACAATTCTTTCTTGGATTCCGCATCAATGGTTGGCAGATCCTTGTACCCAATCATATCCTTGCCCTTGAAATCTGCAATCATAGCAGCAAAATCTGGCATATCATGATTGTCGTCATCTGCGTCGATCTCTTGGATTTCCAATGGGCCTTTCGGCTTTCCGGTGTTCCATTGGTAGTTTGACGCCTCTGCCCCGATGTTAGATTCAACATCCATGTGACACTGATCGAGGTTTGGCATCTCGCAGCCCTGGGTATCTCCATCCATGACCTCCTCTTCACCGTGTCTGGTCCAACACGTATATTCATCCATGAATCCCCAAGAGACTAAGTGCCACTGGACATCTCCAACTACATGTGACTCTATATTGGCACAATCAGCACAAGGACATAGGATGTAATCCTCATCACCAATTCTCCTCTTTGTACTTTCAGCCAAATTCATGAACTCTGTCACACCACTGATAAATTATGCGGATTTCTGATTATTCATCCATCGAGATCGTTCCATCCGCACCACACAAATGGTAATTAAAAACAAAACAACAACATTAATACATGAATTAATTGTTGCCCAAAGATGCGTGCATAATCACAAGGTTTTATTTTCATAATTACTGAGGGCGCTCCATATTGTTATCTAGACCCGCAATGACAAAAATTAATGGCCAGTCAATTTACACGCATAGTACTAGTACATCACTACCCTTAGGAATTGAATACCTTAATTAAGCCACTCACGAAAAGAATACCTTAATTAATTAGCCACGCGTCGACCACCACCCAGCAGATAGGGAAGTGATGACCCACAAGTATATGGGATCTATCGTAGTCCTTTCGATAAGTAAGAGTGTCAAACCCAACAAGGAGTAGAAGGAAATGATAAGCGGTTTTCAGCAAGGTATTCTCTACAAGCACTGAAGTTATCAGTAACAGATAGTTTTGTGATAAGGTAATTTGTAACGGGTAACAAGTAACAAGTGTAAATAAAGTGCAGCAAGATGGCCCAATCCTTTTTGTAGCAAAGGACAAGCCTGGACAAACTCTTATATAGAGAAAAGCGCTCCCGAGGATACATGGGAATTATCGTCAAGCTAGTTTTCAACACGTTCATATGATTCGCGTTCGTTACTTTGATAATTTGGTATGTGGGTGAACCGGTGCTTGGGTGATTTCCTTTGTTGGACAAGCATCCCACTTATGATTAACCCCTATTGCAAGCATCCACAGCTAGATAAGAAGTATTAAGGTAAACCTAACCATAGCATGAAACATATGGATCCAAATCAGCCCCTTAAGAAGCAACGCATAAACTAGGGTTTAAGCTTCTGTCACTCTAGCAACCCATCATCTACTTATTACTTCCCAGTGCCTTCCTCTAGGCACAAATAATGGTGAAGTGTCATGTAGTCGACGTTCACATAACACCACTAGAGGAAAGACAACATACATCTCATCAAAATATCGAACGAATACCAAATTCACATGACTACTTATAGAAAGACTTCACTCATGTCCTCAGGAACAAACGTAATTACTCATAAATCATATTCATGTTCATAATCAGAGGAGTACTAATATGCATAATAGATCTGAACATATGATCTTCCACAAAATAAACCAACTAGCATCAACTACAAGGAGTAATCAACACTACTAGCAACCCACAGGTACCAATCTGAGGCTTTGGGACAAAGATTGGATACAAGAGATGAACTAGGATTTGAGAGGAGATGGTGCTAGTGAAGATGTTGATGGAGATTGACCCCCTCCCGATGAGAGGATCGATGGTGATGATGTTGGCGATGATTTCCCCCTCTTGGAGGGAAGTTTCCCCGGCAGAACAGCTCTGCCGGAGCCCAAGATTGGTTCCGCTAAGGTTCCGCCTTGTGGGCGGAGTTTCTTCCCGAAAGCTTGCTTATGATTTTTTCTCGGACGAAAGACTTCATTTAGTAGAAGATGGGCACCGGAGGCCTGCCAGGGGGCCCACGAGGCAGGGTGTGCACCCAGGGGGGTAGGGGGCACCCCCCACCCTCGTGGCCAGTGTGTGGGCCCCTTCTGGTGGATTCTTTCTCCAGTATTTTTATTAATTCCAAAAATTACTTCCGTGAAGTTTCAGGACTTTTGGAGATGTGCAGAATTGGTCTCTAATATTTGCTCCTTTTCCATCCCAGAATTCCAACTGCCGGCATGTAAAATAAGAGACAATAGGCATAAGTATTGTGACATAACGTGTAATAACATCCCATAATGCGATAAATATCGATATAAAAGCATGATGCAAAATGGGCGTATCAACTCCTCCAAGCTTAGACCTCGCTTGTCCTCAAGCGGAAGCCGATAACGATAAATATGTCCACATGTTTAGAGTTAGAGGTGTCGATAAAATAAAATATGGACATGAGGGCATCATGATCATTCTTAAAACATCAACATATATGGATATTCTCATATTATTTCTTATGCTCAAGTAATAATCTATTCACAATGGCAAGTACGAATCAGAAACTTCAATGAGAACCAACAAACTATACTCTCAGTCATTGAAGCAATTGCAATTTATCATAACATCGGAAAGAGTCAAAATAAGAGCTTTTCAGCAAGCCCACATACTCAACTATCATTTAGTCTTTCACAATTGCTAACACTCACGCAATACTTATGGGTATGGAGTTTTAATCGGCCACAGAGAAAGATAGGGGCTTATAGTGTTGCCTCCCAACGTTTTACCTTAAGGGTAATGTCAACAATAATAATTCATGCTAACTTACATCCAATTGGATATATATATATCAGGATCTTTCCAACACAATGTGCTTGCCAAAGGATAAAATGTAAAAAGGAAAGGTGAAGATCACCATGACTGTAGGTGTCAAAACCGGCGGATCTCGGGTAGGGGGTCCTGAACTGTGCGTCTAGGCGGATGGTAACAGGAGACAAGGGACACGATGTTTTTACCCAGGTTCGGGCCCTCTCTATGGAGGTAAAACCCTACTCCTGCTTGATTAATATTGATGATATGGGTAGTACAAGAGTAGATCTACCACGAGATCAGAGAGGCTAAACCCTAGAAGCTAGCCTATGGTATGATTATTGTTCGTCCTACGGACTAAAACCCTCCGATTTATATAGGCACCGAAGAGGGTTAGGGTTACACAGAGTCGGTTACAATGGTAGGAGATCTACATATCCGTATCGCCAAGCTTGCCTTCCACACCAAGGAAAGTCCCATCCGGACACGGGACGAAGTCTTCAATCTTGTATCTTCATAGTCCAGGAGTCCGGCCAAAGGTCATAGTCCGGCTATCCGGACACCCCCTAATCCGGGACTCCCTCAGTAGCCCCCGAACCAGGCTTCAATGGCGATGAGTCCGGCGCGTAGATTGTGTTCGGTAGTGCAAGGCGGGTTCTTCTCCAAATCCTGTGCACATGTTGAATAGCGTCTGACTTCTAGTAAATATTGCGCTCCTTGGCTTCCACGCCCAATAATGGCCATCTTCCACGTGTCGAACGAATGCGAAAAGTCAGGGTATTTTTACATTTACCCCCCTAGTTGCACAAATGAGCTGCCTATAAAGGAGACGAGGATCTAGATCCGAATCACACCATCCTCCCTTCGCGAGCATTCATCGGAGCGCATCTGATAGAAATCCATTCCATCAGGCACAGTCGACGCGGCTCGTCCTCTTGCCTTCCTAGCCCTCAGCCTGGAGATTGGGAGAGATGCTCCGTCCCACACAGCGAGCTAGTGACGCTCCAAACCAAGGGATTTCTTCCCCCAGCCTTCATGGTTCCGGTTCGAGCCGGACTCGCCACCTATAAGGGCAGAAAGCAAGCGGAGAGCATGCCCAGTCCCTCCAAAGGAGAGCGGGTATGCCTTGTCCCTTATTTGATAAGAGGGCTCGGGTTTCCAATTCATCTGTTTCTCCGGGGGCTCCTGGAGTTCTACGGCCTCTAGTTGCACAACCTTACGCCTGCCTGCATCTTGCATATTGCGGGCTTCGTGGCCCTTTGCGAGCTGTTTTTGGGCATCGAGACTCATTTTGCGTTGTGGAAGAAGTTGTTCTGTCTTGTGCCACGTTCTCAAGAGGGGTCAATATATCAAGTGGGCGGAGCCAAACTATGGCGCATCATCGGAACCGGATATCTATCCGGAACCCCGAAGAAGGCGTCCGAAGACTAGCCTTTGGAATGGTTTTATATAGAAGATGTCCCCCTGTCGGACCCTGTTCGGATCGGCCTCCCTGATTTCAATAGTGCTCCTTTGAAGAAACGCCTAAGTTGGCGTCCACGCCGAATTAGGTTGTTAGCTCATTCCGGACTGACCATGATCGGGGTCATGGCCACATGCATCATGCGGGGGGTGCAGCCGCTCCAATATAGAGGCCACCCCATGTGGGATTTCAACAGGGAGGATGATGCCACCCGCCACGGCCGCAAGGGGCCGGGATCGGTCGCTGATCTAATGAAGATCCTGTCCGCATTGTACAAGGGAGAAGAGGAGGAAGTTCTCCGCGTCAATACACACGACGGATTTTCTATGTACAATCCTCCAAGCTGGGTAAGCGGACATATACTTTTGCCTATCCGATCCATACTCCCATAGTCAAGTATCTCATTTTGTGATTTCGGCGCAGGAACTGCGCTAGGCCGTAAAGGATATAAACAGCCCGCCTCCACAACCCGAGGATTCAGAACGGTTCCTCGATCCGACCTCCCAAGAGGATCCGGACATATCGGTGGAGTTGATCGATGGGGTATTTCACCAACTGAGCATCGATAATGCCTTGGTCGCCATTACGGCCGATTACCCTGGAATACTTCCAGCCTCGCAGATAACTGAGACCGAAGTCCCAATACATTGAAAATGACCCATCCGTGCTTGTTTTTGATCACCGTATACCAATGGTGTTTCGCAGGGGAAGTCCTTGAGGCGGAAGGCCGAGCCTGCGACGGTTAGTCAACAAGGGACACCAAGGCCCAACAGGCTGAAAAGAAGTGCAGTCCAGATTGATACACCGGTGCAACGGTATGGCGTGTCATCTTACTCCCAGGTTTTATTCCCGGGAGGCATACTAACGCTCGTGCTTTTTCAGGAAGAAGAGCGCTCGCCGGACTGTATCCGGAGAGGTTGCCAGTCAATCCTCCGCTTGCCAGGCTCCAAAGCCAGGTCCAGAAGTGGAGGCGAACATGAGGTGTGCGTCGGATGCTCCTCCGATAGAGGATGCCGACAGGTTATCTGCCACCAATTCCGAGGTGGAGAGTGCCATGAATCACAGGCGTCACCGGACAGTTCTTCGTGATGCATGTTTCTCCCCAGAGGCATTGGATGCCTTCAATTCGGGAGATGCGCACCTCCGTGCCACTCAAAATGGTCTAGCCAGAGCCACGGAGCAGTATGTAAAAGACATACGGGTGAGAAAATTTGACAGTTATATATGCCAGTAGCCCCCGAGACTTGAAATAGTTAGAATAATTGATTTAAGGATCATTTATTGTGCAGGATCTTACAGAAAAGAATACCCAACTATCCCAGGAGCGGGAGGAGTGCAAAGCCCAACTTCAGGCCGCACTAGCCGCAGCGGGGGAAGCCAAAGAGACCCCCTCCGGTAATATATGCTTCAAAAGATAAGTAATTTGTGAAGTGTGGCGTGTGTATAAGTCTGACAATAATATTGCAGATGGCGCCGGGATAGATCCGGACAAGCAACAGCTCATGCACCGGTTAAAGGCCGGCGAGAATGTGCTTACAAGGGTGAGGCAAGAGAAAAATAATCTCCAAGATGCCAACACCCAGCTGGGTGAGGAACTAAAGGATGTTCGTGCCCAGCTGTCTGACTCCGTTAAGGAGAATTGGTGGCTTCAACGCGGCATTTTTAGTAAGTGCTTGAACGAACTTTGAAAAAGAGTTCGGCGAGGAAGTCGACTAACAGAGGTATGTCTGTAGGTATGCTCACAGGCCGTCCTGCAGAGGAAATGCCCGGTTCTATGGGTGACCTTCTTCCCGAGCTCTTGCAACTGCACAAACGAGTTCGGCAGGTGATGAAAGGCGTCGCCCAGGCCTTGTGGCCATCTGTCTCCCTGCCCGAAGGCCTTGGAGAGCTTGCAGAGAGGCTTCAGGGAGCGCGGCGGCGCTTCCGATTATGGAAGATATCGGCCTGCCACCAAGGCGCCAGGGAGGCCTGGGCCATGGTGAAGACGCGGTAAACGAAGGCTGACCCAAACCACATGGCCGAGGTCGGACCCGTGGGGCCCGATGGGAAGGAGATCACTATGAGCTTAGTGTACGGCCAAGTGGAGTTGGCCGCAAAGTATTCCCAGCAGGACTATAAACTAGACAGCCTATTAGATGGCATTGAAGAGGAATACAATCAGTTGAATTGACTACGTAATTTAAGATGACATGTAAATTGCCTTCTAGTCGGATTGTAGATCATTTGTCATAGCGGTCCTTTTCGCTTCAACCTCGGGACCCAATAGTCTGGAGTGTGTCCGAATACCCTCACGGCTATATAAGAACCGAGGCATGCGTGGAGACCAGGCGTAGCGGTCATTAGTGCTTTATCAGAAAAGTGCCCAACTAGTTATGTTATATTACATGGTTAGTAAGAAACATCTTCCAGGGAGAATAGTTCCGTTAGGGGTTCCTTTCCCTGGGAGGCATGCCCTAAAGTGCATGTCTGGACTGCGAAAAAAGCAGAAAAACATTTGGGGGCAGATAAATAAATAGGTAAGAAATCGTCTTTTAGTTCACCGACCGAATATTCCCTTAAGAACGCTAGCTTTCGGCTTCACCCAGTCTGAGGTACACATCCGGCTGACTCGGCAGTAACAATCGCAGAGGTGCTCCCTTTACCACCTAGGCGAACAATCGGGAACGTAGGGGTAAGCACAGGAGCCAGGCAACCCAGCTTGGCCAAAACTTAAGTCATATCGATGCATATAATGGTGAATAAAAGGTACATGCGGAAGTGTGACACATGTGTTGGGCATGAAGCTCGTATAAATAAGCTTCTGCTAAAGAAGCCCCCAGGTATAATGAGCACAGATAGCGCGTCAAGTGTGTGCGAACAAAGCGCGAACGAGCCTTCAAAGGCTGTAAGAGAAAAAGGGGGGAGAAGGGGAGAAATATAAGACAAGTACTGTATAAAATATAGACAGAGGAAGGAGACAAACTCAGAATCTGTCGCTAGGTGTAGAATCTTCGGAGACGGGCTGCGTTCCATGGGTTCGGCTCGAGTCGGTTATCCGATGCATTTCTCAGACGGTATGCTCCGCTGGTCAGGACTTGGTCGATGATGAAGGGACCTTCCCATTTGGGCTTGAGTTTGTCCTTTTTCTTGTCTGGCAGGCGTAGAACTAACTCACCAACATTGTAAGTTTTGGCCCGTACTTCTCTGCTTTGATATCTTCGAGCCTGCTGTTGATAGAATGCGGAACGGGATTTTGCCACGTCACGCTCCTCCTCCAAGGCGTCCAAACTATCCTGCCGATCAAGCTCGGCTTCTCTTTCTTCGTACATGCGCACGCGAGGTGAGTCATGAATTATATCACAGGGCAAAACTGCCTCTGCGTCGTATACCATAAAGAATGGTGTGAATCCGGTAGTGCGATTCGGTGTGGTCCGCAGCCCCCAGAGTACGGAGTCGAGCTCCTCTACCTAGTGCGTGTTAGATTCCTTGAGGGACCGCACTAGTCTGGGTTTGATGCCTCTCATGATTAGACCATTTGCTCGCTCGACTTGCCCGTTAGTTTGAGGGTGATAGAGTGAAGTATAGTCAAGCTTGATGCCCATGTTTTTGCACCAGAGTTTGACCTCGTCGGCCGTGAAGTTCGTCCCGTTATTAGTGATGATGCTGTGGGGGGCGCCGTAATGGTGGACGACCCCTGATATGAAGTCTATCACTGGTCCGGATTCGGCCGTCTTAACAGGTTTGGCCTCTATCCATTTGGTGAATTTATCCACCATGACCAGTAGGTATTTTTGCTTGTGGGTTCCTCCTTTAAGGGGTCCAACCATGTCAAGCCCCCAGACCGCAAAGGGCCAGGTGATGGGTATAGTTTTGAGGGCGGTGGGTGGCATGTGGCTTTGATTAGCGAAGAGCTGGCAACCGACGCATCGTTGGACTAAGTCCTGAGCGTCTGCCCGGGCCGTCGGCCAATAGAATCCTGTACGGAAGGCCTTGCCTACAAGGGCCCGGGCTGCAGCGTGGTGCCCGCCGAGTCCGGCATGAATTTCGGCTAGAAGATTCCGCCCTTCCTCTTCGGAGATACACCTTTGAAGGACTCCAATTGTGCTTTTCTTATAAAGCTCTCCCTCATGGACCTTGTAGGCTTTAGATCGTCGTACTATGCAGCGGGCCTCATTTTGGTCCTCGGGAAGTTCCTGCCTGGTTAGGTAGGCTAGGAATGGTTCCGTCCACGGGGCGATGACTGCCATTATTACGTGGGCTGAGGGTGTTACTTCGTTGGCAGAACCACCAATTGTGTCAGAATGTTCGGTGTCGGGAAGTGCGGTTGGGTCCGGGTTGTTGTTTCCGGACTCCCCCTCCCATAGTATGGATGGCTTAAACAGCCTCTCTAGGAAGATGTTGGGAGGGATGGCATCGTGCTTTGCGCCAATGCGTGCCAATGCATCTGCTGCCTGGTTGTCATCCCGGGCTATATGGTGAAATTCGAGCCCCTCGAACCGAGCTGACATTTTTAGGACGGCGTTGCGATAGGCTGCCATTTTCGGATCCTTGGCATTGAAGTCTCCATTTATTTGGGATATCGCGAGGTTCGAATCCCTGCGCACCTCTAGGCGTTGAATGCCCATGGAGACTGCCATCCGGAGACCATGTAGAAGGGCCTCGTATTCGGCTGCGTTGTTGGAGTCCGTATACATTATGTGGAGTATGTATTGAACTGTATCTCCGGTTGGGGACGTCAGAACGACGCCAGCCCCCGAACCAGCCAACATTTTGGAGCCGTTGAAGTGCATGATCCAGTTGGAATATGCGCCGTACTCTTTAGGGAGTTCGGCTTCAGTCCATTCGGCGACGAAGTCGGCCAAAACTTGCGACTTAATAGCTTGCCGTGGCTTAGAGGTTATGTCGAACGGGAGGAGCTCAATGGCCCATTTGGCAATCCGGCCCGTCGCGTCGCGGTTGTTTATAATGTCGTTAAGAGATACTTCGGAGGCTACTGTTATCGAACACTCTTGAAAGTAGTGTCGCGGCTTGCGGGATGCCATAAACACCACGTACGCTATCTTTTGATAATGCGGGTGCCGTGACTTGCATGGAGTTAGGACAGTGGACACGTAGTAAACTAGTTTTTGAAGGGGGAACTTGTGTCCTTCCGTTTCTCGTTCGACAACGAGTACCGCGCTTACAACTTTATGAGTTGCCGCGATATATAATAGCATTGGTTCACCCATATTGGGCGCGGCCAGGACCGGGTTTGTTGCCAATATGGCTTTTATTTCTTTGAGTCCGACCGTGGCGGCATCCGTCCACTCGAAGTGTTCGGTGCGTCGGAGGAGGCGATAAAGGGGTAATGCCTTTTCTCCCAAACGGGAGATAAAGCGGCTTAGAGCCGCCATGCATCCAGTCATTTTTTGTATTTGTTTGAGGACCTTTGGGATATCCAATTGTGACAGAGCTTGGATCTTGGCTGGGTTTGCTTCAATTCCTCTGCCGGACACAATGAAGCCCAAGAGCTTTCCGGCTGGTACGCCAAAAACGCATTTTTCCGGGTTGAGCTTGATGTCATATGTTCGGAGATTATCTAATGTGACCCTCAAGTCGTCTACTAGAGTTTCGACATGCTTGGTTTGAACGACCACATCGTCTACGTATGCCTCCACTATTTTGCCGATCTTGTTTGCCAGACATGTCTAAATCATGCGCTGATATGTTGCGCCGGCGTTTTTGAGCCCGAAGGGCATTGTGTTGAAGCAGAATGGGCCGTATGGGGTGATGAATGTCGTTGCGGCTTGGTCGGGCTCTGCCATCTTAATTTGGTGGTAGCCGGAGTATGCGTCGAGGAAGCATAATGAATCGTGTCCTGCGGTAGCGTCGATAATTTGATCGATGCGGGGGAGGGGAAGGGATCCTTTGGGCAAGCCTTGTTAAGGTCCTTGAAATCGACGCATAGGCGCCAGGATTTGTCCTTCTTTGGTACCATCACCAAGTTTGCTAGCCAGTCCGGATGTTTTATATCTCTGATGAATCCGGCCTCCAATAGTTTGACTAGCTCCTCTCCCATGGCCTATCTCTTGGGTTCGGAGAAACGCTGAAGAGCTTGTTTGACTGGCTTGAATCCTTTTAGGATGTTTAGGCTGTACTCGGCCAGCCGACGTGGGATTCCTGGCATGTCTGAAGGGTGCCAGGCAAAAATGTCCCAATTTTCGCGTAGGAATTCTCGTAATGCGGCATCTACATCAGGGTTTAATTGTGCCCCGATGGAGGCCGTTTTTGTAGGGTCCGTTTGATGGACTTGGAATTTGACTATTTCGTCTGCCGGTTTAAAGGAGGTGGACTTGGATCTCTTATCGAGTATCACATCGTCCCTGTTCACCATGGAGCGCAGCACAGTGAGTTCTTCGGCCACTAGGGCTTCGGATAGTGCCTCAAGGGCCAGTGCGGCTGTCTTGTTTTCGGCGCGGAGTGCTATGTCCGGGTCACTAGCAAGAGTGATGATTCCGTTGGGCCCGGGCATTTTGAGCTTCATGTACCCGTAATGGGGTATAGCTTGAAAAATTGTGAATGCCTCTCGCCCTAATAGAGCGTGATATCCGCTGCTGAACGGGGCCACTTGGAAAGTGACCTCCTCGGACCTGTAATTATCCGGCGTGCCGAACACCACATCCAGTGTGATTTTTCCTGTACAGCATGCTTCCTGACTGGGGATTATTCCTCCAAAGGTTGTGCTGCTTCGCTCAATGCGGCTCCAGTCTATTTCCCTTTTTCGGAGGGTTTCCTCGTAAATGAGGTTCAATCCGCTGCCACCGTCCATGAGTACCTTGGTAAGGCAAAAGCCGTCCACTATTGGACTGAGGACCAATGCGGCTGGTGCTCGGTCTGTTCGGAATTTAGGTTCGCCACTGGTATTAAAGGTAATAGCCGTGTCACTCCATGGGTTTATTGTTGCTACTTGGTAGACTTCGGCAAGGCTGTGGAGTGTTCGTTTCCGCATATTATTTGATACGAAAGTCTCGAAGACTATTAATACCGTACTGGTATCCCTGGGCTGGTGCTCTGGAGTTAGAAGCTCTTCGCCACTTTTGGCCACCTGCCGTAGTATCCAACATGCTCTAAGGCTATGAGTTGGAGTGGCGCCCTCTGTACTATGAATTTTGCAGGGTCCATTGAGCCATCCCTCCAGTACGGTTCCATGCCCTATAGAGGGTTTTTGCTTTTTGGTATTTAACCCAGGTGCCTGGCGATGATGCACCCTTTTATTTTGTACTGGGGTTGTATTCAGGGCCGGATTGTCCCAAAAATTAATTTCGGTTTTCCAGGTGCTTTCCATCGCACAGTACTTTCGTACTATGGACGCCAAGTCAGCGAAGCGTGTAATTTCACGACGACTTACGGAGTTGAGGATTCCCTTGTCCGTGCAATTATTGCAGAAGAATGAAATTGTGTCCTCCTCGCGGCAATCCCTTATCCTGTTGATGACCAGGAGGAATCAGGCCCAATAATGGTGTACTGTTTCTGCGGGCTCTTGCCGGATTTGGGATAGATCGCTTATGTTTGGGTGGGCGGGTGGAATTAAATTTGGAACCCCGTCCAATCTAAGACTCAAGGGCCAAGAAGTTTCTGAACTTGGAAGCTTGGGTTCTTGGATGTTGTCCAATGAATCTAGCCCGCTGCCTGACTTTAGGTTCAGGGCTTGAGTGACGTCTTCCCCTCCGCGGGAATCCGGCATGGAGGGATCGGGAATCCGGACATAGCTAGTCCTTAAAATAGAGGAAGGGTCGCCGTATTGTTCCTCAACCACAACAACGTGGTGGGTAACCTATGGAGAGATTATATCTCTCAGATCGGGTTTAGGCCCAATCTGATCGTAGTCTGTAGCGACTCCCAGGGCGGCGATGCGATCCAAGAGCTCGTTTAAGGAAGAGAGCTCCATCGTATCTAACTGCTCGGCGAGTTCCAAGTTAATGTGAAGATTGCTTTCGATGACCCGAGAAGTCATCGTCGGCGCGGTGGCCGAACAGGCGGTCATAAGAAAACCGCCTAGCGGGAGAGTTTGGCCGATGGCCAAAGCTCCTTTAGTAGCGGTGCCGTCTTTAAAGACGGGATGAGGCATCCTTCCTGATGGCGATGGCACAGAGGAACTCTCAATGAAAGCACCAATGTCGATGTCAAAACCGGCGGATATCGGGTAGGGGGTCCCGAACTGTGCGTCTAGGCGGATGGTAACAGTAGACAAGGGACACGATGTTTTTACCTAGGTTCAGGCCCTCTCGATGGAGGTAAAACCCTACTCCTGCTTGATTAATATTGATGATATGGGTAGTACAAGAGTAGATCTACCACGAGATCAAAGAGGCTAAACCCTAGAAGCTAGCCTATGGTATGATTATTGTTCGTCCTACAAACTAAAACCCTCCGGTTTATATAGGCACCGAAGAGGGTTAGGGTTACACAGAGTCGGTTACAATGGTAGGAGATCTACATATCCGTATAGCCAAGCTTGCCTTCCACGCCAAGGAAAGTCCCATCCGGACACGGGACGAAGTCTTCAATCTTGTATCTTCATAGTCCAGGAGTCCGGCCAAAGGTCATAGTCCGGCTATCCGGACACCCCCTAATCCGGGACTCCCTCAATGACCCTCGCATAAGGTATAAGACAAAAGCAAAAGATAGGCCCTTTGCAGAGGGAAGCAGAGGTTGTCATGTGCTTTTAAGGTTGGATGCATGAAATCTTAATGCAAAAGAATGTCACTTTATATTTCCATTTGTGATATGAACCTTTATTATGTAGTCCGTCACTTTTATTGCTTCCATATCACAAGATCGTATAAATTTTATTTTGTCCACACTAATAAATCATACATATTTAGAGAGCAATTTTTATTGCAATGCAACATGAAATCTTACTTGAAGGATCTTAATCCATAGGTAGATATGGTGGACTCTCATGGCAAAACTAGGTTTAAGGATATTCGGAAGCACAAGTAGTATCTCTACTTGGTGCAAAGAATTTGGTTAGCATGAGAGGGAAAGGAAAGCTCAACATGTTGGATGACCCATTGCGTTGTCTTCCTTGTCCAACATCAACTCTTTAGCATGTCATATTTTAATGAGTTCTCACAATCATAAAAGATGTCCAAGATAGTATATTTATATGTGAAAACCTCTCTTTCTTGATTACTTCCTATTAGTTGCAACGATGACAAAAACTATGTTTGTCAATTCTCAACAACTTTCAATCATCATACTCTTTATATGTGAAGTCATTACTCTCCATAAAATCAATATGATCTCTTTATAGCTTTTTATTCTTTCTTTTTCTTTAATTCCCTCACGATCATACCAAGATAATCAAGCCCTTGACTCAACACTAATCTTTATTATATATAGCTCACGGACTCGATTACATAGAAGGATCATAAAGCAAAACTCAAAACTAAATCATACTAAAACTTTATTCTACTAGATCAAGATATTACCAAAAGGATCAAACTAAGAAAAATGGTAAAGATAGGAGTGTGATGGTGATACGATACCGGGGCACCTCCCCCAAGCTTTGCAGTTGCCAAGGGGAGTGCCCATACCCATGTGATTATGTCTCCTTCTTTGGAGGTGAAGAAGATGGTGACGATGAAGATAATTGTGCTTTCAGCTTTTTCATATTGTACTCAAGAAGGGTAATTTCCTCCTTTAAATCATCGACCTCCGATTCCAGCTTCAAGATTTTGTCACATAAATCTCCTTTGTTTTTCTGCCGAAAACAAGAAGGAATAGATCGGTTGTTAGATAGTTTTTCCCTCTTAGGAAGACTAGACTTCCTGAACTTCACGTGCATATCCCCCGGTTGAGGAAAAGGGACATCCTCCTCCTCCGAACTTGAATCATTGATCCCCATCAAATGAGCATCCTCCTCATCATCCGTAGTTCGACTACAAGGAGATAGATCCCCATAGGTCTTCGGGTCAGCAACGAGATGTGAGATATAACTCTCTCCGTCAGAATCGTGAGATGACATCTTGCTCCAAACCTGCTGCAGAAATAGCTCAAAACAAAAACAGAGGATACTTGCGTGATACGAGGGTCAAAACCTTCGGGAGATTATATAATGAATTTTTACCGACCAACAGAAGTATCGTGCAAGAAAATGGATTCCGGAGAGCACACGAGGTGCCCATGAGGCAGGGGGCGCGCCCAGGGGGTAGGGCACGCCCTCCACCCTCGTGGAAGCCTCGTGTCCTTCCCGGACTACTTCTTATTTTCCTATTTTCTTAAATATTCCAAAACCGAGAAAAATTGCCATTAGAACTGTTTTGGAGTCGGTTTACTTACCGTACCACATACCTATTCCTTTTCGGAGTCTGAAACGTTCTGGAAAGTGTCCCTTATGTATTCCACTGGGGTTACGGTTTCAATAATATTGGTTTCAACATTTATGGGATTACCTGAGATATAATGTTTGATTCTTTGACCGTTCACCACCTTCAGATTTGTGCCTTCGAAGTTGTTGATTTTTATGGCACCGGAACGATAGACCTCCTCGATAACGTAAGGACCTTCCATTTGGAGAGAAGTTTTCCTGCAAAATATCTTAAACGAGAGTTGAATAGTAACACATAATCACCTACATTAAACTCACACTTTTGTATCCTTTTGTCATGCCATCTTTTAAATTTTTCTTTAAATAGTTTGGCATTCTCATAGGCTTGGGTTCTCCATTCATCAAGTGAGCTAATGTCAAATAACCTCTTCTCACCGGCAAGTTTGAAATCATAGTTGAGCTCTTCAGTGGCCCAATATGCCTTATGTTCAAGTTCGAGAGGCAAGTGACATCTTTCCCATAGACCATTTTATACGGAGACATGCCCATAGGATTTTTATATGCAGTTCTATAGGCCAATAATGCATAATCAAGTTTCTTGGACCAATTCTTTCTAGATCTATTAATATTCTTTTGCAAAATTAATTTGAGCTCTCTATTACTAAATTCTACTTGACCACTAGACTGCGGGTGATACGGAGATGCAATTCTATGATTAACATCATACTTAGCAAGCATTTTACGAAAGGCACCATGAATAAAATGTGAACCACCATCAGCCATTAAATATCTAGGGACTCCAAACCTCGGAAAAATAACTTCTTGAAGTATCTTAATAGAGGTTTTATGATCAACACTATTAGTTGGAATAGCTTCTACCCACTTAGTAACGTAATCAACAACAACTAAAATATGTGTATACCCATTAGAGGAAGGAAATGGTCCCATATAATCAAAGCCCCAAACATCAAATGGTTCAATAACGAGTGAATAATTCATAGGCATTTCTTGACATCTACTAATATTACCAATTCTTTGACATTCATCGCAAGACAAGACAAACTTACAGGCATCTTTGAATAGAGTAGGCCAATAAAAACCGGATTGCAATACCTTATGTGCAGTTCTATCTCTAGCGTAGTGTCCTCCATAAGCTTCGGAGTGACACTTGCGTAGGATCTGTTCCTGTTCATGCTTAGGTATACAATGTCTAATAACACCATCTACTCCTTCTTATAAAGGTGTGGGTCATCCCAGAAGTAATGTCTTAAATTATAGAAAAACTTCTTCTTTTGATGGTATGTGAAACTAGGTGGTATAAATTTAGCAACAATGTAATTAGCATAATCAGCATACCATGGAGCAGTACGAGAAGCATTTATGGCATTTAATTGTTCATCAGGAAATCTATCATCAATAGGTATTGGGTCATCAAGAACATTCTCTAACGTAGACAAGTTGTCTGCAACGGGGTTCTCAGCTCCTTTTCTATCACTAATATGCAAATCAAATTCTTGTAGTAGGAGAACCCATCTGATAAGTCTAGGTTTAGCATCTTTCTTTTCCATAAGGTATTTAATAGCAGCATGAAGTGTGAATAGTTACTTTAGAATCGACAATATAAGGTCTGAACTTATCACAAGCAAATACAACTGCTAAAAATTCTTTTTTAGTAGTAGCATAATTTCTCTGGGCATTGTCTAGAGTTTTACTAGCATATTGAATGACACTTAATTTCTTATCAACTCTTTGCCCTAGAACAGCACCTATAGCATAATCACTAGCATCGCACATACTTTGAAAGGGTAAATTCCAATCAGGTGGCTGAACAATAGGTGCAGAAATCAATGCTTTCTTAAGTATTTCAAATGCTTCTACACAATCATCATCAAATACAAAAGGTATATCTTTTTGTAATAGATTAGTCAGAGGCCGGGAAATTCTTGAGAAGTCCTTAATGAACCTTCTATAAAAACCAGCATGACCAAAGGAACTTCTTATACCTTTAATGTCCTTGGGACACGACATCTTTTCAATATACCTCTTTCAGAAATTTTATGCCCCAAACAATACCTTCATTAACCATAAAGTGGCATTTCTCCCAATTCGAGACGAGATTAGTTTCTTCACATCTCTACAAAACTCAATCAAGGTTGCTCAAGCAATCATCAAAAGAGGATCCATGAACTAAGAAATCATCCATGAGAAAAACCTCACAAATCTTTTCGCAAACGTCAGAGAATATAGCCATCATGCATCTTTTAAAGGTAGCAGGTGCATTACATAAACCAAAAGGCATACATCTATAAACAAAGGTACCAAAAGGGCAAGTAAAAGTGGTCTTTTCTTGATCATCAGCTGACACAGGAATTTGAGAGAAACCAGAGTAACCATCTAGAAAGCAAAAATGTGTATGTTTAGATAATCTTTCTAGCATTTGATCAATGAATGACAAAGGGTAATGATATTTTTAGTAGCTTTATTTAATTTGTGGAAATCAATCACCATCCTATAACCTCTAATAATTCTTTGCAGAATCAATTCATCTTTATCATTAGGAACGACGGTAATACATCCCTTCACAATGGACAGGACTTACCCACTGACTATCAGCAACGGGATAAATTATACCTGCTTCAAGGAGATTTAATATTTCCTTTGTTACCACTTCTTTCATCTTAGGATTTAGCCGTCGTTGGTGATCAATAACTGGTTTGGCGTCTTTCTCCAAATTTATTTTGTGTTGACATAGAGTGGGACTAATGCCCTTAAGATCATCAAGAGTATATCCAATAGCGGCACAGTGCTTCTTCAGAGTTTTCAATAATTTCTCTTCTTCATGCTCTGAGAGGTTAGCACTAATAATAACAGGATATATCCTCTTTTCATGAAGATAAGAATATTTAAGAGTATCAGGCAATGGTTTAAGATCAAACACGGGATCACCCTTGGGTGGAGGAGGATCCCCTAGGATTTCAACAGGCAAGTTGTGTTTCAGAATAGGTCCCTGTTTAAAGAATACTCCATCTATTTCCCTTCTTTCATTCATAAACATATCATTTTCATGGTCGAGCAAATATTGTTCTAAAGGATCATTAGGAGGCACGGCAATAGAAGCAAGACCAATAATTTCATCTTTACTAGGCAATTCCTCATCACGAGGTTGTCTACTAAATTTAGCAAAATTAAATTCATGAGACATATCACCCAAACCAATAGTGATAACATCCTTTTCACAGTCTATCCTAGCATTAACAGTGTTCAAGAAGGGTCTACGAAATATAATGGGACAAAAGCTATATTGTGGGGAACCAAGAACAACAAAATCAGCAGGATATTTAACCTTGCCACACAAGACTTCAACATCTCTAACAATCCCAATCGGTGAAATAGTGTCTCTATTGGCAAGCTTAATGGTAACATCGATATCTTCTATCTCAGCAGGTGTAATATCATGCATAATTTCTTAGTATAAAGAATTAGGTATTGCACTAGCACTAGCACCCATATCACATAAGCCATGATAACAATGATCTCCTATTTTAACAGAAATAACTGGCATGCCTACAATAGGTCTATGTTTGTTTTTAGCATCTGGTCTAGCAATTCTAGCAGCTTCATTGCAGAAGTAAATAACATGCCCATCAATATTATCAGCCAAGAGATCTTTAACCATATTAATTTTAGGTTCAATTCTAACTTGCTCAGGGGGTTTGTGTGTCCTAATATTACTTTTGTTGACTACAGTTGAAACTTTAGCATGATCCTTTATTCTAACAGGGAACGGTGGCTTCTCAATATAAGCAGCAGGAACAACAGGATCATCATAAGTGATAGTCTTTTCTTCAACTTTAAGAGGTGCAACTACTTTTACTTCAATTGGAGGATTGTATTTACACAACTTCTCCTTAGGGAGATCAACATGAGTAGCAAAGGATTCACAGAAAGAAGCTGCTATCTCAGATTCAAGTCCATATTTAGTGCTAAATTCACAGAAAACATCGGTATCCATAAAAGATTTAACACAACCAAACTTAGGTGTTATACCTGACACCTTACCTTCTCGAGGTCCCAATCTTCAGAGTTGCGTTTAATTCTTTCCAATAAATCCCATTTGAATTCAATAGTCTTCATCATAAAAGATCCAGTACAAGAAGTATCGAGCATGGAGCGATTATTAAGAGAAAGCCGAGCATAAATTTTTTGAATAATCATTTCTCTTGAGAGCTCATGATTGGGGTATGAATATAACATTGACTTAAGCCTCCCCCAAGCTTGAGCGATTCTTTCTCCTTCGCGAGGCCAAAAATTATATATATAATTACGATCACCATGAACAAGATGCATAGGATAAAACTTCTGATGAAATTCCAATTTCAATCGTTTGTAATTCCATGGTCCCATATCATCACATAGCCTATACCATGTCAATGTCTCTCCCTTCAAAGATAAAGGGAAGACCTTCTTCTTGATAACATCATCGGGCATACCTGCAAGCTTAAATAATCCACAAACTTCATCCAAATAGATTAGGTGCAAATCGGGATGTAATGTTCCATCTCCTGTAAAAGGATTAGCTAGCAGATTCTCTATCATACCAGAAGGAATTTCAAAGTAAACATTTTCAGTAGGTTCAATGGTTGAGGAGCAACTCTTTTCTCTACTGGTCGGGGTGAAGATACCCCGAACAAGCCCCTCAAAGGATTATGTTCCATAGTAACAAGCGACAGTAAATTTCAACACACTATATAAATTTTTCCTTACCAAATTCCACCTACCAAAGGCGCTTCACTCCCTGGCAACAGCGCCAGAAAAGTGTCTTGATGACCCACAAGTATAGGGGATCTATTGTAGTCCTTTTGATAAGTAAGAGTGTCGAACCCAACGAGGCGCAGAAGGAAATGATAAGCAGTTTTCAGCAAGGTATTCTCTGCAAGCACTGAAATTATCGGTAACAGATAGTTTTGTGATAAGGTAATTTGTAACGGGTAACAAGTAACAAGTGTAAAGAAAGTGCAGCAAGATGGCCGAATCCTTTTTGTAGCAAAGGACGATCCTGGACAAACTCTTATATAGAGAAAAGCGCTCCCGAGGACACATGGGAATTATCATCAAGCTAGTTTTCATCACATTCATATGATTCGCGTTTGTTACTTTGATAATTTGGTATGTGGGTGGACCGGTGCTTGGGTGTTGTCCTTTCTTGGACAAGCATCCCACTTATGATTAACCCCTATTGGAAGCATCCGCAACTACAAAAGAAGTATTAAGGTAAACCTAACCATAGCATGAAACATATGGATCCAAATCAGCCCCTTACGAAGCAACACATAAACTAGGGTTTAAGCTTCTGTCACTCTAGGAACCCATCATCTACTTATTACTTCCCAATGCCTTCCTCTAGGCCCAAATAATGGTGAAGTGTCATGTAGTCAACACTCACATAACACCACTAGAGGAAAGATAACATACATCTCATCAAAATATCGAACGAATATCAAATTCACATGGCTACTTATAGCAATACTTCACCCGTGTCCTCAGGAACAAACGTAACTACTCATAAATCATATTCATGTTCATAATCAGAGGAGTATTAATATGCATAATAGATCTGGAAATATGATCTTCCACCAAATAAACCAACTAGCATCAACTACAAGGAGTAATCAACACCTACTAGCAACCCACAGGTACCAATCTGAGGCTTTAGGACAAAGATTGGATACAAGAGATGAACTAGGATTTGAGAGGAGATGGTGCTGGTGAAGATGTTGATGGAGATTGAACCCCTCCCAATGAGAGGATCGTTGGCGATGACAATGGTGATGATTTCCCCCTCCCGGAGGAAGTTTCCCTAGCAGAATAGCTCTGCGGAGCCCTAGATTGGTTCCACCAAGGTTCCGCCTCGTGGCGGCGGAGTTTCTTCCCGAAAGCTTGCTTATGGTTTTTTCTAGGACGAAAGACTTCATATTGCAGAGATGGGCACCGGTGGCCTGCCAGGGGGCCCACGAGGCAGGGGGCGCACCTAGGGGGGTAGGGCGCGCCCCCCACCCTCCTGGCCAGGGTGTGGGCCCCCTCTGGTGGATTCTTTCTCCAGTATTTTTTATTAATTCCTAAAATGACTTCCATGAATTTTCAGGACTTTTGGAGCTGTGCGGAATAGGTCTCTAATATTTGCTCCTTTTCCAGCCTGGAATTCCAGCTGTCGGCATTCTCCCTCTTCATGTAAACCTTGTAAAATAAGAGAGAATAGGCGTAGGTATTGTGACATAGCGTGTAATAACAGCCCATAATGCGATAAATATTGATATAAAAGCATGATGCAAAATGGATGTATCAAGAAGCGCGATGTGGCAGCACGCCGAGACAGCAGGGTCGAGGAGCAAAGCTTAGTGCGGCTGCTGCCTGAAGTTCGACCTCCACTATCCGCCATTGGCCGCGATGGATGTGCTCGAATCACGCCACCGCCGACCACGATGGTTGAGCTCCTCTTATCTCCAGCTGGAGACCGAGGATTGACCTCCTATGATGCCGCCACCGCCCACCAACCGAGGATTGACCTCTTCTCCGGTAGCCGCTGCCTAGGCCACCGCCACCATTTCAATTATATGTACAAGGTAGTACATCGCATACGGTTATGTAATGAAAATCGTGTCTCACCTACGTTGTCTTCTCACACGGTTTGGTGCGGAAATCGTGTGTGATGTTGTAATACCTAACACAAATGACATGTATAAATAGTGTATCATGTACACCATATAGCGCCATAAGTAGTTCCTGACCGTCAGCTTATCCCCACAGTTTCCCCATTTCCCCCAAATCCCTAGATAGCCTCTAAATTTCCTCGCATGGAGCTGACATTGGGGGAATGGGGACGAGTGGTGCTGATGGTTTCGGTGCGGCTGCTCCTGCTCGTATCACCATCACGACGGCGGTCGCTGCCGAGCACTTGCCTAAGTTCATTAGAAGGTAGGTGTACTACGGATCCGAATCATCCTATCAGGTTCCAATCAATCCCGATCTTTTTTAGCATGTCCAAAGTAGCTCCTTGCTGAATTCGTCCTGAATGCACCCCCATAGGATAGCGATCTACCGCCGGATCCGGAGCATGACTTCAGACTCCCCCAACACAAATTTGACTCCGAGTTTTGCGCCACCGGGAAGTACCAAAAGCTGAGTTGTGTGCACGGGCACACTCCCGCTCGACGTGTATGCACGGAGGGATTCGACATTGCCATGCAGTTTCTCAGTTGTCCCTTAGAGGTTAGTGCTAAGTTCATCATTTTACTTGAGTTAATGCCACCGCCATCCTGAATACTATTTAACATTGGCAGGGATATGAGGCTTGTGCCTTTGTTAATTGGCTAGATGAAGAATGGCATGGCAGGGCTCAGAGTATTATCACCAAGCTCGCAGAAGATAACGTGAAGCTGAAGAAGAAACTGGCTGATTTGGAATGTACAATCAGTACGATGAAGCAAGAAAGAATCAATCACATGCAATAGATGAAAGCAAGAGACAAGAAGGAACTAGTATGTGTAGTTGTGGTTATCACATTAGCCATGTTCTATGCACTGTTTGCAATGATGATTAGGGGTTTTGTTTGACAGTATTGCTAAAGCACATCTAGATGTGCTCGAAGTAATGCACATCTAGGTCCTATGCCATTGATGTTACGCGAAGATTCCTGCATATATTTTCCTTTGTCCTTTTTTCTTTTTCTTTGTAGTTTGATTATTACTGGATTTATCAATAAGAAAAGCTCAGTGTAATGCTTGCCAACTGTCCTACTCCGTTCATACCGGTACCGTGTATAATCCCAAAACACTTTCCTTGTTTTTGTCCTGAAAAAAGAAACCAGCCAAATACCCAATAGGGGTCCTACGCAACCCTGGGAATTTGGAGTGACTGGGTACAAATAATTGCGGTTGATTACATCAACGGTTAGATAATACGTCAACCCCCGCTTCAATTGGCATTTCCTCTTCTCTTCATACTCCTCTTAAGTGTCCACCATCTTCATCGTCCCCGGCAGGCCGCGCTACACACTGGCACACACTCTGCAGCCATGTCGAGCGACAGCGAGGACGACAGTTCGGCCAGCATTCTGGTGCCCGATGATAGGTCAACATCGGAATCATCCCGCTCGTCTTCCATGAGTCCGACTTCGAGCTCGGACCTCGATTATATCTGTATCATGGAAGGGATGCCGCCTCCGGAGTCATCATACGACCACCAGACGGACGAGCAGCTGCCGGAGGACGAAGAAGAGGACGACAATGATGATGAGGTGGAATGGTCGAACAAGGAGGACGATGACGACGACAGCAACGACGATGACGACGGCGGCGACAATGAAAAGCCAAAGGTCAGTGGCAAGAAGTGTCGTCGCCAAGATGATGTCGCAGGGCCATCCAACAACAACAAGCAGAAGGACTAAATTAAGGAGACTATATATATCTCTGTTTCTGTTCGCTCATATGAATTTGTTATATATGTTTATCCTGTCAATCTCATTGCAGACGGTTAGTAATACATATTCGACAGAGATCTTCTACATTACCGCCCACAGGTTGGTTTTTTGAACTGCGTGCCCTAGCGAGCACACAATTCACAAAAAAGACCGTATGGGCTGTCTATAACGATCGCACACAATTCTGATTACTGGCCTGTTTACCCGGTATCACACACATCTTGTTACGCCGAATCATTTGTGTTCACCTCGATCATAGCAAACGGTTCATCGGATCGAACTGTATGCCGTATATGGCACACGCCTTGATCTGGCCGCCAGTTTCTGTTGTTCTGTCTCATCGCAAACCGTATGCCCAGCACCGCACACGCAACTAAAATCTGAACCATGTTTGATGTATCATTCATCGCAAATGTTTTGCGTCTTTTTTGATAGTTTTTTTCCATCACCATTTGCGATTAATGCATCGCACACAGTTTCTTCAAACAGTCTCTGATCGTAGTGTCGTGTTAGCAGCAATTTGCAGTAGTGTAGTAACATAGCCTAGGGTAGTTTGCTGCACCATGGACTCCAAGAAAATTGTTGTACTACTACTGCTACCACTGTACTACTCCTACTACTAAAAGACATATTTCAAACAATATGATAATCTCTCTAACCAAGGTAGGGGAGTATATGTCTAATGAAGGGAGTAGTAAAAAAATTCTCCTCATCCTGCGAGCCACCGCGCACGTGGGCGAGGGAGCGGGTGTAGGCGTAGTAAGCAAGCTTCTCCTCGTCCCGCGTAACTGCGAGCCACCGCACCCGTGGGCGGGGGAGAGGGCGTACTAAGCAAGCTTTTCCTCATTCTGTGAGTTGACGGGACACATCAAAAGTAGTACTATAGAGCATCTCCAGTGTACAGAGCCTTGCCTCTAAGGTAGGCCCCACATGGTTTGCCCCTTATCAAATGAAAAAACCACAATGTATAGAGACTCTAACCAGCCGCTAAGGTGGGCCTAACAGAAATTGAAGAAGTATTGATTAGCACCACATTTGTCCAATCACTACTATTCCTCTTGTACTTTCTTATGATTCCTAAGGCTGACAATGGGACCAAATGGATTGTTGCATTGTTAGAGACAATCTCTAAGGTTAGACGCGATGCTAGCCAAATTTTTGTTAGAGGCAGTTCATGCAATGTATAGAGGCCTGCCTCTAAGAGGAGAGAGAGGGCTTAGAGGAAACAAAAAGCATACATTGTGGATGCTCTTAGTGCCTACTTTCTAGTCTATATGACTCAATTGGAAATACACAATGTATCCATAATAGATGCTGAGTGGTGGAATAAACTTGTTACTTCCATAGTTCACAAAAGTACTGAGCATGTGAGATGGTGAACGTAGGGAGTACGATACCATTTGTACTACGGTTCTTTTGGAAGGGTTGTAGTCGTCACTCCCATTCACATGTTCACATTTCAAGCTTCAATAAAACGTTGCATGCAAGGATTAAGAGAAACCTTAGCAATGCATGTACTCCCTCAATCCATACAGGGTCTAAAATGCGTTTTGGAGTCTAACTTTGGCCACATGCTAGAGCAATAATATGACATCCAACTTACACAAATCTTACCATCAAATTTGTACTTGGTCATTATACTGCTAACACATGCATGCGTTGCAATTAGTACGTACTCCCTCCATTCCTAAATATTTGTTTTTCTAGAGATTTCAACAAGTGACTACATACAAAGCAAAGTAGTCAATTTGAAATGTCTAGAAAGACAAATATTTGGGAACGGAGGGAGTACATTTTACAGTAGTAAACACTCACTATCTAGTAGTACTAGTACTCTTCACTACTAATACTACTATGAGGCCATCCAACTGTGTCCCGGTAGAAGACCCCGGACACCGATTATTCATTGATATTTAAATTTGTTTTCACACAGCAAAATATCCATGAAAACAACACATGGCAAAACTTCACAACGAATGAGGGATTTGAATGTGCTGGGAGGGGTGGGGCTGGAAGGGGCTATTTGGATCTTGCCCGGGGTAGCCAAAATATTGGCGACCCTTTTGTCCACCTGTGCCTTTGCCACCGATGAATCAGGAAGAGCTCGGGTGCTCATGCATCCTCCAGCACGCGCGTTGGAGACGAGCTCGCACGAGCTATGTTTTTTTTGTCCCACCTCGCCGCCCGAGTCGGCCGCAGACCAACCGGCGACCCGGAAATTACGCCATGCAACTGTAGCCGCACACATTCTGACAGCAACTCAACCAACCGAATGCAATTCATGCAAACACGGCAATATTTCATATAAACAATGACGAAATTCATATAAAATACCGGATTTTCATATAAACATGAAGGATTATATTACATTCAAATCAACCAAGCGGTGCTACTCCTAAACAACACATGTATAATAATACCTAGCCTAAATGGTCGCCTGCGGATCCATCTGTCTCACTCATGTCGGGCAGCACGATCACCGGACTGCCAGGAGCCCCGGAGGTATATGCTTCAGTGCAAAGGATGGCTCGCTTCCCCACCGCTAAACTGACATCGTTGGCTGATGCCCAAGATGGAGTCTGAAGGGAGCTTCTCCGCTTTCATGGACCCCATGCGGGGTCGACGAAGGTCCTCGCAATAGAAGGATCCGGCAAGACACCTGTTGTGTACACCGACGTCGCCTCAGCGGTGGACTTCATGGGACCCAAGCGGCGGCAGCCTCCCGTGTTCTACTTCTCCTCGACGATGGCGACGGACGCGTAGGCGCTGGCCACCGACTAGTCGCTCTCCGCGCACCCGGCTTCTGTCTTTGCTTGCATGGCGCGGCCGCAGGCATGGGAGTCTCAGCCACAGACACGGGAGACGCGGTCGCACAGACGAGAGGCGCGGTACGAGGCAACGGCATGGACGACAGCACAGACGCCCGTGGTCCCCACCGTGCTGGCGTGGAGCAGCTCGCCACTCCTTATCGAGCTGGCCTGGAGCGGCGAGTTGCTGAACCACGTGCCGGCTTGTGGTGGCATGTGGCTCCATCGAGCGACGGGCGGGAGGTGGATCAGCGAGCTGCATAGCTCGTATCTGGTGGGCTCGGTGGGCCACCGAGCCGGCTTGGATGCCGGATAACTACTCTTCATAAGCCATTGTAAGAGTGGAGAAAATGGTGAAGGAGGAGATAGAGGAGCGGCGGAGGTGTGCAATTCTTGGCCGGCGTCTGGCCTCATTTAAATAGGAGATTAAATAGACAGCGGATGGGAGGAGCTTGGCTAGCCTTGCATTTAATGCTGGCCTGGTCATGAACGGACGTGTGTCCGGACTGGGTTTCTCGACTTCCACATGGGTTTCATGGAGGCGTTTGAATGCGGCAAGGAGGCGTGTTCACCCAGGCATGCAGCGAGTGGCATCCTCGACTCTGATGTACGACACCGCCAGTTTCTTCCACTGACTGTGGGCTCGTTGGGTGCCTAGCCTACATGTCAGTGACCCATCGCAGGCAGCGCACAACAAAGGAGCTTTTGGTGGGACATGGCGGTGAGAAGCGGGCATTTCATAAACCGATGATTGTTCATTGAGTGTGACGTCATCTAATTCATCTAGGTTGATAAGCCTACTATATAATGTAGGAGAATTTTAAAATTTTCATATATACGTTGATAGCCAGTTCAATATGTTATGATTCATAAAGACTGCTGTAAACATCAATGTTCTGCTTATCACAAATAAGATTGATTAATACCCGTAACAATCCATGTCCTTAACAAAGGGTGCATGCACGTATAGGTTGAGTGTGTGTCTTGCGTCATGTGTTGTGTGCATGCAGATGTGCGAGTGTTGTGTGTGTGCATGTGTACGTTTCAATGTTGAATGCATGTGTGCGTTCGTGCTTGTGTTTGTGAGTGCATGTGTACGTGTCAGTGTTGCACGCCTGCATGCGTGCGTGTGTTCATGCGAGTGTTGCATGCGTGCATGTGTATGTGTGAGTAATGCATGCATGCATGCGGGCCGTTGCGGACGTGTTTGTGCGCATGTGGGATTTGTTTGTATTCACCACAGTGGCTTGTGCATGCGTGCAATTAAAACGGTCGGCTCAACATACCATCACAAGGCGACCTTGTCTGCTGTTCTTAGGGCGCGCAGGCTGCCAACCAGAGGTCTCACGACTTCGAATCCCCACCGACCACTAATTTATTACCATTTCTGTCTTTCATATACGTGCTGACTGGTGGGCCCTACGGTAATGTGCGCTGGCGAATGTGGACCATTTGACTGGTCAATTGATCGTGCCGTCAACAAATTATAGAGCTGTATGGTGAGCCGCTGACCGTATGATCACCATAAAATGTATTTTATTAACACATTACACACTCAAACTACCATTTCTTTCTTTCATATACGCGCTAACAAGTGGGCCCCACGGTTACGTGCACTGATGGTGCAACACTAGTTGCGCCATGTGGACCATTTGACTAGTCAATTGATCGTGTCATCAACAAATTATGGAGTTGTACGGGTGAGCCAGTGACCGTATAATCACGACATGTATTTTTTTAACACAATACAGACACAAGCACTCATATATACACGCAAACACTCACCGCTATAAGCGCACACACGCACACCCAACCCCTATGAGCACCTTTGAGAGAGTGAGCCAACATATTGTTGGTGTCAAAACCGGCGGATCTCGGGTAGGGGGTCCCGATCTGTGCGTCAAGGCTGATGGTAACAGGAAGCAAGGGATACAGATGTTTACCCAGGTTCGGGCCCTCTTGATGGAGGTAAAACCCTACTTCCTGCTTGATTAATATTGATGATATGGGTAGTACAAGAGTAGATCTACCACGAGATCTTAGAGGCTAAACCCTAAGAGCTAGCCTATGATGGTATGATTGTAATTGTGATCGGCCTTCTACGGACCAACCTCGCCGGTTTATATAGACACCGGAGAGGGCTAGGGTTTACATGGAGTCGGTTACAAGGAAGGAAACACAATATCCGGATCGCCAAGCTTGCCTTCCACGCCAAGGAGAGTCCCATCCGGACACAGGTCGAAGTCTTGAGTCTTGTATCTTCACGTTTCAATAGTCCGGACGTTGTACACAGTCCGGCTGTCCGGATACCCCCTAATCCAGGACTCCCTCAGTAGCCCCTGAACCAGGCTTCAATGACGATGAGTCCGGCACGCAGTATTGTCTTTGGCATTGCAAGGCAGGTTCCTTCTCCGAATATTCCAAAGTAATTATCGAACACTTGAATCGTGTCTGGATCCACAAAATGATCT
Source organism: Triticum dicoccoides (assembly GCF_002162155.2). Lineage (NCBI taxonomy): Eukaryota > Viridiplantae > Streptophyta > Magnoliopsida > Poales > Poaceae > Triticum > Triticum dicoccoides. The sequence goes on along the minus strand of NC_041383.1, from coordinate 379,030,687 downwards.
TTACACACTACTGTAGAGAGAATGATATCTCACAAATGCAATCTGCTGACAACTTTTTCTGTTGATGTGACATGTTATTACGGTCGGATCATTATTCGAACTATTTTCCCACAACCAGCTACGGCGCATATTGCGAGGCGGTTTCTTTGACACGTCTTGTCAGAGCACAGATCGTGTCCCCTTATCACGGGATTCTCATCAATATGGGTATGTGTAATCTCACCACGCCATCAATCGTGGCGCTTGGGAAGCAAGCGATTCCCAACGGGCAAGCGGGGAGGCGCACCGCTTTCATCGCCTCTATAAAGGGATAATATTTCCACATTTTTACCCATGCCTTCTTTCTTCCTTGCCCACTCTTACCCCCTCGAGCTCCAGCACCCAAGCCCAAGTCTTCTCCGCACAACTAAACATGTCCGGAATAGGAGGCAAGTGGGTGGCTTCCACCATCAAGGAGAAGCACATCACAAATCTTAGGGCGGCCGGGTACTTGGCCGCAGACATAGCGCACCGGCTACCAGACGCCGGCCAGGTCATTCCGACCCCAGGACCCCACGAGAGGGTCGTGTTCGTTGCCCACTTCGTCCGTGGACTGGGATTTCCACTCCATCCCTTCGTCGGGCTTATGTTCTACTACGGGCTAGATTTCCATGATCTAGCCCCAAATTTTGTCCTCAACATCTCGGCGTTCATCGTCGTATGCGAGGCCTTCCTCCGCATCCGGCCTCACTTCGGCATGTGGCTGCAAACCGAAGATTGTAAGTGGCCAACAAGCGGAGTGCGGAGGGGCCATGGTGGGCAGGATGCCTAACGTCACCTGGCTGGATGGTTCCTTTGCGGAGACCGTAAAAGGGTGGCAATCGGGGTGGTTCTACATCACCGAGCCGCGCGACGCCAACTGGGCGGTGGCCCCCAAGTTCCGATCCGGAGCCCCCATGCGGCTTACTTCCTGGGAAAAGAAGGGCCTGTCCTGGGGCGAATCTACGGAGCTGACCGGACTCCAGACCTGCATCAAAAGCATGAGGGACAAGACCATCAAGCTTGTCAACGTGATCCATGTCATGCTCGTGCGCCAGATTCTTCCATGCCAAAGGCGGGCATTCAATCTGTGGGAGTTCGTCCCAGCCGAACACCAGACGCTTAGGAAGCTCTATGATATGACGCACAAAGGCGCATGGACGGTGTTGTTCAAGGCCTCCGAAGTACCTCCTCCCACATCCGAGGACCGCGGGCTTCACGCCGCGCGGGCTCCTAGTCAGGTGAGTTCTTGTAACACCCCAAAAATTTAACAATGTTTTGTTTATTAAAATTCTGCCAGGAAATTAAAATTTTATTTTCTGGGTTTAGCTTTTGATTTCAGAACCCTTCTTTTCTTTGATATTGTGGAGTTTTCACCCCAAGTAAAATCTTTTCAAAAGTATTGTTGGACTTATATACTCTCTCAATAAGACAATTCTTTTATCGGTGAATTTATTTGCATAATTATTTTCCCCTGAGCTTTAATTCTTTAAAAATGGGTTTTCATAAGTTTTGGGGCCTCTTTTGCACTACAACCATTTGATAAATTTATTTAAAAATCTCACAAAAATTTGGGAATGACATATGATGTCCCTAAATCACTTTTATGCAAAAATATCCTTTAGTCATTTGGGGATTTTGAGTTTTACCACAAGTTTTCAAATCTGGTAAAGTTGCACTTTTGCACTACAACCTATTTAAATATTTCTTTAAAACTTCCACCAAAATTAGGGGATGTTAGTAGGAGTATATTATTCATCTTTGTGCAAAAACCCACTGGTGATCTTTGAAAAATTTGAGCAAAGCATCCTATTTTGCTCTCTGGTCCAGTTTGGCATTTTCTACTGCAACCATATTTTAACTTGCCCTTTTACCCTTGATTCTTTTTCTTGCTTGTAGTCCTCCCTACAAATCCCGTAAGTCCAGGAGAATGGACCTATTAGAGTGTTTTTGGTCCATGGAATGATAGCTTTTAGTTTCCGTCCAGAACTGGTTTTCTCAAAAACTTACACTAACAAGTTTTTGTTTTTGACAAACTAACCTTGCCACCCTCCTTTTCATCTAAAGAGACTAAGATCTGGAGCTTTTGCCCACCCCAAGAAATGCCTAGATGCCCCTGGCATTCTGTCAAACACTTTGTGTGCATGGCCAGTTCTGGCTTGGTTTTTAGTTTGCACTATGGAATTGATCTCCTGACCAAGCCACCATGTCCACTGAACTCCTAGCTAACCCTAACCCAGGCATGCTAACCCCCAGTCTAATCCTAGCCCTCTAGCACGCGCTGGCATTATGTCGAGCATGTAGCGTGCGTGCTCTGGGCGCACCTAGAGCGCATGTTTTGCACGCGCGTGCACCGAGTCGCCGCGTCCCACTGCCGCCCCTCCGCGCTCGTTCTGGCCCCTCCCCACTCGCAGCCGATGCGCCCTGACTCCTCCCTCGCTGCAAAGCCACCCTTGCCCCCTCCTGGCGATTTACAATGCCACCGACGCAAGCCGCCACCGCTGCTCCGACAGCTCCTGCCGTGGACGGCGCCGCCCAAGCCACACGCGTGCGCCAGCTACCATCTAGAGCAGTCCGAGCTCATCCACAAGCTCGTCCGCAAGCGCTCGTCGCCGCCACGTCCCCCTGCTGCAACAGGATGGCGGTTCACCGGTGTTCTTATCCACGGCCGCGGAACCGACCTAGCTACACTATAAATGGAGGCCCCCCGAACTCGTCCAACCCTCAAGCAACCTCGTGCCATCCCCCTATTACATCCCACGGCCAGCGAGCGACGGCGGGAAGCCTTCTTCCCTGTCTCCGGCCAGTTCGGCCGCCCCCGCCCTTCGGTCCATTCTGTTGCAACCAGAGCCTCCCCAGCCCATCCAGAGCCACCGTCCCCTTCCCCTCGATCTTGGGGAGCCGCCCAACCACTCAACTTCGATGGGGAACCATCATAGCCTGAACCCCCAAATTCACCCGACGCTGCCGTCCGCCGCGTAGCTCGCCGTCGGCGACTCCCTCCACCCCCGCCAACCTAACGACCACCGGGAGGACCGCCCTGGACTGGCAGATCCATCCCTGCCCTCCGGAGCCCGCGGGGAGCCGCCGTTCGCTGGCGTTGATCGCCGGAGCCCCGCCTGTGTTCGGCCAGAGGAGGAAGGAGGCGGGGACGACCGGTCAAACCTGACCAGTGGGCCCCCTGGACCCACTGTCAGTGACCCTATGCCGGTCCACGCTGGCGTAAGTGGAGGCGTAAACGTAAAGTACGTCTTCGACGTGTATTCATTTCGAAACGTTTTTTTCGGTTTTATTTTAAAGACAGAAAGTTGACTAAACTTTGACTGGCTATAACTTTTTAAATATAACTCCAAATGAGTTGATTCTTTTTCCTACCTCTCTCATATATTGTCTAGTTTATTTTCAGATTTATTTGAAAAAATTCAGACAACTTTTGTGTACTATTTTGAAACTATGTATTAATTCAAAATTTTAAAATAGGATTTTTTGGAGAGGGAAGAAAACTTTCAAAAAGTTTTGGAATGCACCCTACCTCTCCACCACTTGAAGGCAAGCATTCTGAACTCTGGCATAATATTTTTGTGTTTCGATTGAATACATTTACAACACTCCTTGTCTCGGAGTTTTCGTTATTTTATGTGACGATAAGAACATACTCATAAGTGCATATTGATGATTCCGTGCTACTAAAATTTGACACATTGTGATAGTAATCACCCTCGTATGCTTTTCATACATACCGGAAGGAAGCCGGGAAAGTCTCTGTCTTTGGTAGACACGAGCTTGTCCCTAGTTCCTCGTCGAGACGAGTGTGTCCGGTATGGCATGATGAGGTATGATGAGTGGTGATTCTATCTGTTGATTGAAACATATTTGTTATGCTAATCATGCAGGGAATACTTAAACCTCCCGAGTCGACCATAGATCGAGTCTTGTTCCAGTAACCCCCATACTTGTTTCGTACTACCACTTTTCCCTGCTGCAGGTAGGGTACTGTTCAGTAAATTGTCAACCCCTTTCTTGGCACACACCATACAGAGAGGCCATGGTGGAAGATACCGGATGCATCCGGTAGGCAGGCCACCTGGTCCGGGGCATGGGTGTTTCCGGTTGGGACCGAGAGGGGGGCACCCCTTAGTAGCGCGCGGTATAAATTTGATCCCATGCTAATTGAGGTTGTAGCCTCCCCACTTAGAGTTTTGCTTGACAGGTGTCGTGGGTGATTCCAGACACCGGTAAGTTAAGTTGGTGTTTGCGGGTCAGGTGTGTTCTCAATTGAAAGACCGTAGACGGAATTAGTCCCGATGGACTAAAGGAATCCGTTACTCGTGGGTAAAGAGTACACCCTCTGCAGAGATTATATCTATTCGAATAGCTGTGTCCATGGTGAAGGACTACATCTGGGATGGGTCAAGTGTCGGTCTTAGTGTCGGTCTTCGGAGGAGGAACTGCTAAACCATAACATGGATCATGACTTGTGACTTGTGATGATTATGGTTATTATCATTATGGACTAACCCATTACATTATTTGAATTATTGAGTATCCCTGGGACGGTTCTACCTCCTGGATATTCACCATGATTATTTTCTTATAAGCCCTTTATGTGGTGTCGCTCAGACGCCCGACTAAGGCATGCTTGTTATTTACTTTATAGGCCCTTTATGTGGTGTCGCTCAGACGCCCGACTGTGGCATGCTTGTTATTTACTTTATAAGCCCTTTATGTGGTGTCGCTCAAACGCCCGACTGAGGCATGATTTATATTATTGTCCTTTCGAGGCGTCGCTTCAGACACCCGATCGGTGCGCTCTATTTTTATTCTCTGATTGCAAATTCATGTTTTATATGAACAACTTGCTTACGTGCATCATGGATTTTATTTTATGACTTACATTGTGATCATAGGATATTGCAAAGCATGATTATCAGTTGTTATATTATACCTGTGTTCCTAATGTTTGCGAGTACATTCGAAGTACTCACTGGCTTGTCCCTGGTAATTGTCTTGGCCAGATTTATTGCATGGAAAGGAGCGTTGCGATGACAGCCCGGGAACCTAAGCAATGGTGATAGCAGCCTCGCGAAGATAGGAGTTATCCAGGTCAGCTGTTCCTGTTGGAAATGGAGTCTCATAGACGCTGATGATCCACAAATAGCTTCCGCCATCAGACAGTAGAAACCATTTGTTGTACTCATAGGCCAGAATGGTCTTGTACTACATATTTTGTACTTTGCTTGGAGTTTCTGAATCAAGTTGGTGCCTCATCAGCTAACAGTAATCCTGGGGCTGGTGAGCACAAGGGCCATTTTCTGGGAAATTGATATCCCGAAAATCCGGTCCTGACAGTTCTCAAACTACCACCGGATTTGCTTCTTCCCAATATATTCATGGGAGAACTTTAAGCAGTTATGCATATTTGCTCAGGATTATGTGGAGACAGCGGAGCAGGTTTACTGTTCGGCTCCGCTGCCAGAAGGCCCAGCCGATGCTCTCCTGACGGAGATGCTGGCCCCGGCACCATACAAGGTGCCGGAGAAGAAGGCCGAAAAGAAGGCCCCGGGGACCCAAAAGGGTCTCCGTCGTAAGGTTGTGCCAAAGGCCTCGTTCGAAGACGACGAGGCGCACTCCTCCCACGAAGGGGAGGAGGAAGAAGAAGAAGACGCCCCATCCGGAAAGGATGAGGGGCCTGGGGAAGCGGACCAAGGGGCCGGAAAAGGCCCTTGGCGTAAGGCCATCATACCCTTGTCGTCTGATGACGACGAGACAGATTCTTCCCGCGGAGGTGGGAGGAACCAAGAAGAAACTCTACCTCCCCGCACTTGGGAGGAGAGAAAGAGAAAAGCCGCCCCGGAGGGGGAGGCTAGGGCATCCAAGAAGGAAAAGGTATCCCTTCCAGACTATTCCGCCACGGCCGCTCACAGCGAGGAGGGGTGGCTGCCCAGGGGGAAGCCCCCAGTGCGATCGTAAGTGTCCGCATTCTATCATGATTTCACTTCATAGTTTTTGTATTTATAATGTCGAACATATATGCAGTCCGGCCAGGGCTCACCCCAAGGTATCTTCCTCCGGGTCCCTGAGCGATTTAGCGATAAATTCGCTTCCGACGGCCACTACTCCTCAAACCACGGATGACACGGAGGTGTTGTCCCGAACGCTCCCAGAGCGGGGGGAGGTGACTCTAGAGATGCCCCAAGGCGAGATTCCAGATGTCGGACACGCGGGGTTCAAGATCTCCGCGGATCGTGTCGATGAGAGCCATGGCAAGCCGGGCTCTCAGCTGAACATAGTTCCGGAACCTTCAATGGTTCCGGACTCAGGCGGGTGGCCCCTCGTTAGGGAGGGCGAGCCGTCTGTGTCAAGGACTTACGTTGTGCATGAGGCGCCAGATTGTCTGCTGGAAGCGCTTCACGGCGCTTCCATGGATGAAGAGCACCATACTCTTATGAGTACGGTGATTCGGAAGGTTTCGTCCGCCAAAAGCGGACTAACCGAAGCTTGCACCAGCCTCCTGACAGGCTTTGAGGTAAGTAATAAATATGTGCAAAATTATCACCCGATGGGTAGTAGTCCCTGATACTATGTTTGGTGTGCGGAAAGAAAAGCCAAATGGAGGGTCAATTATAATCCACAGGAGTCTAATAATAAGTATTGTTGTGAATAAGCAGGCTGTGCTGCTTGCTGCTGCTGCCCGTACTACCGAGGTTGCCGAACTGAAGCGGGACCTGGAGCAGGCATAGGGAGAGCTCGACCTCACGAAGAGGCGGCTCGAAGAGAACAAGGGTAAGTGATTCCCTCTCTTATGCATTTAAGGATAGACAAAATTGGTGAGTCTAACACCTAAGTGTCGTGACTGTGTAACAGGGGCCAGCGCAAAAGTGGCATCCCTGAAGAAGGCGTTGTCCGAGGCCGAAGACAAGACGGCCTTGGAGTGCAAGGAGCGTGAAAAGCAAAGTGTTAGGGTAGGTGAGGTACAACAAGAGCTCCAGGACCTTGGCAAGAAGTAGGAGTCCGTGGAGCATGATCTGAAGATGAAGGAGGCCGAGCTTGCGAAGGGCTTGGTTAGCATGAAAGACGCCAAGGCCGAAGCCGAGAAGGCACAGTAGGAGATCCAGGAGGCCAAAAAGATAGCAGTGGGTAAGAAATTCTTTATGCAAAGCAAACATGTGGAGGAGGCGTTTCTTTTACTTACTCGGATTCGGAGCTCTCCAGGGGCATTCACAGATCTGCCACGCAGCGTGTCAGACGCTGCGGAGTTCTACCGTACCCACGAGGGGAGCTCAACGGAGAAGCTGTTCTGGTCGCAATATACTGGGGCTGAACACCCGATGCCTCTGAGTGACCAGCTGAAGCAGTTGGTCGAACTCCACGGGGCGGCCGAACTGGCTATGAAATGTTTCATAGTCCGGATGTGGCCTGGTGAGCTCCTGCCCTCTAGCTACTTTGGCCTGATCAAGCGGATGGTGGATGCCTGTCTGCGGCTTGAAGTGATCAAGCGATCTGTTTGCATCGAGGGTGCCCGCCGGGCCTTGCCCGCGTCAAGGTGCATTGGGGCAAGCTGGATGCGGAGAAGCTGGTCAAGGACGGGCCGCCGGAGGGCAAGGTGCATCGCCATCCCAAGATGTACTATGATGGCGTTATGAAGGGTGCTCGTCTCGTGGCTGATGAATGTACCAGGGACACCATTTTTGAATGAATTCACCTCTGTCATGTTTGTAATTTAAGGACGAAGTGACTTGCGCTATGTAGCACTTTTGTTATTTAAAATATTACCTTCTGTGCGGCTGTTTATAAAATTCTGAAAGTAGGCCAGTCATCGGCTTCCGCCCCCACGTAACTAGTTCTGGGGTGTTTGTGGAAAACCTGGACACTCTTTATCCAAATGTTTGGTCCCTTAAGGAGGTGTACGGCGCAGCGAACAAGGCAATCGGACTATGCGGCTTTATAACTTTCACTTCGCCATGGAAGTCTACAATTTTAAATTTTAGCGAAGCCCCTAGAATCCGGAAGGCCGAATTGGGGCACTATATACGCCTAGATCGGATGAAGCCGATTTATCGCCTAAAGCGGAAAATCTTTAAGGATTTCAAGACCTCTCGAACAGCGACCAGCTCTCGCCACATCATGGCGGTCAGTTTTCGGCTTTCTCTACTAAGGTGCTCGTCCGGAAGAACCGGGACACAATTGCAGTAGTTCTCCCTGCGCTACCTTAGCCGATATAACGGAACGTAAGGCACCAAAACAAGGGAGTCGGGATATCCCAACTATAGACCCAAGACATGATTTGGAGCTGATGCATATAGTGCTATAAGTTCGGGGTGCCGCACTATTGAAAGTGTTCGGACTTTACTTGCCATATTACGGGGCGCCATGAGAAGCCCCTGGCAAACTGACCGTACCAAGGTGTGCGGATTCAATATTAAATAAACATTTATAAGAGAAAAAATGCTCCAATAAGAATAATAAGCTGACGCTATATATGATCTCCCATTGACGAATAATATGTTTAAGCGTATGTTTACAATGGATGCATTAAGCGGAGATAAATAGGACTATTTGACATGTCCTATCCAGGGGCAAGCTGTGTACAGATAGATAAAGCAGGTATAATGATCGTAAATAGATTCCACCTGGGTATTTCCTTCTGCGCAAAACGTCTGTTGCCTCCTTGGATGGCTCTCCCATGTAAGTACGGCAATCCGGCTCTGCTGAGGATCCTGCACTAAAGCAGTGTCCTGAAAGGTAAAAAGGAAAGATGATGAGGGTATTTGGCAGTTACCCGCACTATTTACTGAGCCGTTGTTGCGCCTCCGCCTATGCCCATGGTATCTTGAGTGCGTAATTGTGTACGCACGGCACGAATGCTACTTTGATGGGGCTGGAGCGGAGGCCGGACTGCTAATCACGCTCTTGGCGTTCCTGATGATCCTGTTGCAGGGTGGTCCGGACACGCTTGACGGTACTTGAGGTTGTCGTCGCCGGATTGGGGGTTTGCCGGAGGAGGCCGCATTGTACTTCTGCCGCTAGGGCTGCAGTATGCTCTTCTGTACGGAGAGAGCGGTCCATGTTTCCGTTTACTGTTATGACCCCACGTGGACCTGGCATTTTGAGCTTGAGGTATGCATAATGCGGTACCGCATTGAATCTAGCGAATGCGGTTCGTCCGAGCAGTGCGTGGTAACCACTACGGAAAGGGACGATATCGAAGATTAACTCTTCGCTCCGGAAGTTGTCCGGGGATCCAGAGACCACTTCCAATGTTATAGAGGTCGTACAGCGGGCCTCTACTCCAGGAATTACACCTTTAAAGGTGGTTTTGGTGGGCTTGATCCTTGAAGGGTCAATGCCCATTTTGTGCACTATGTCCTGATAAAGCAGGTTCAGGCTACTGCCACCGTCATTAAGGACACGCGTGAGGTGGAATCCGTCGATGATTGGGTCTAAGACCAATGCGGCTGAGCCGCCGTGACGGATGCTAGTAGGGTGATCCCTACGGTCAAAGGTGATCGGACAAGCTGACCATGGGTTGAACTTGGGCGCGACTAGCTCCATTGCATAGACGTCCCGTAGTGCTCGCTTCCATTCCCGCTTGGGGATGTGGGTGGCGTAGATCATGTTGACCGTTTTCACCTGGGGGGGAATTTCTTTTCTCCCCCCGTGTTCGGACGCCGGGGCTCTTCATCATCGTTGTTGTGCAGCCCCTTGTCCTTGTTTTCGGCGTTTATTTTGCCGGCCTGTTTGAACACCCAGCAGTCCCTATTGGTGTGGTTGGCTGGTTTGTCCGGTGTGCCATGAATTTGGCGCGAGCGCTCCAGCATGCGGTCCAGACTGGGCGGTCCCTGATTATTTCTTTTGAACGACTTTTTCCGCTAATCGGACTTAGATCTGCTGAATCCGGAGTTGACTGTCGTGTCTTCAGTGCTGTCACCGTTGTTCCTTCTCTTATGTCTGTTGCGCCGTGGCTTGCCGTTAGTATCGCGGCCGTCCGAAGTGTTGGAATGTGGCATGGTGCCGCTGCGAGCCAGCCAGCTGTCCTCACCCGCACAAAAGCGGGTCATTAGTGTTGTGAGAGCTGCCATGGACTTGGGTTTTTCCTGGCCGAGGTGTCGAGCGAGCCACTCATCATGGATATTATGCTTAAAAGCCGCCAAGGCTTCGGCGTCCGAATAGTCGACTATTTGATTCTTTTTAGTTAGGAACCGAGTCCAGAATTTCCGAGCTGACTCTCCGGGCTGTTGAGTAATGTGGCTCATGTCATCAGCGTCTGGTGGTCGCACATATGTGCCCTGGAAGTTATCAAGGAATGCGTCTTCCAGTTTTCCCAACTGCTAATGGAATTTGCTGGCAGGCTGTTTAACCAGTGCCGGGCTGGTCCTTTGAGCTTAAGGGGAAGATATTTGATGGCGTGTAGATCATCTCCACGGGCCATGTGAACATGGAGAAGGAAATCTTCGATCCATACTGCAGGGTCTGTTGTGCCATTGTATGATTCGATGTTTACGGGTTTGGACCCTTCTGGGAATTCATGATCCACCACTTCGTCAGTGAAGCAGAGAGGGTGTGCGGCGCCTCTGTGCTGGGCTATGTGGCTGTGCAGCTCAAATTGGTCTGGGTTGCTGTGTTCGTCCCGGCCGGACTTGTTGATGATGTATCCGGCGTGACGATCATCATCGCCCGCTGGGGGGCGTCCCCGCGATCCGTAGATCGATCTTGGCTGTCCTGCTTTGTTTTCTAGAATATCTTGCAGGTCTTGCCTGTTGCCCTGGGCTGTAGTGTATCGGCGTGGGGGTGCGGGCTGGTATTGGGGCTGATATCCCATTTTATCCCGGCCACGGGGTGGCCGGTCAGCCGTTTGGCGCTCGAGTCCATATTCCTCGGCTACCAGGACTTCAGTCCATCTATCTGTGAGCAGGTCTTGATCAGCTTGGAGTTGTTGTTGCTTCTTCTTCAGGCTCCTCGCAGTGGCTATAAGCCTACGCTTGAAGTGCTCTTGCTCCACGGGGTCCTCAGGCACGCCGAATTCGTCGTCACCGAGGCTAATCTCATCTTCGGAGGGGGGCATGTAGTTGTCCTCCTCCGGGTATCCGTCCGTCGCCTGTTCTTTTGGGCTGACCTGCTCATCTTCCTTTTCGGCCTGCTCGATGGCGGGCTGGTCAGGGTCATATTCTTCTTCGGCGCCATCCGGATTACTTTCGTCACCGGGCCTGGTGTTGCTGTGGCAGGGCTTGGAGCGGCACCGACAACGCCCATGCTTTGCTTTTCTTCCCGAGGGGTTATCCTCCGTTGCCTCGTCGCCATTAGTTTCCTTCAGAGTGTCCACCATATATATCATATGAGGAGGTGGCCGTCCACCGCCTTGTGAGCGGTGGCTCCTGTAATTATTCTGCATCGTTGTCCATACCATCGATGTCTTTGGAGTCAAAGTCAAGCACGTCGGTTAAATCATCGATCGTGGCAGTGAAGTGGGTGGTGGGTGGGCAACGAATTCCGTCGTTGTCCGCTTCCCACTCAAGCCGGACATAGTTCGGCCTAGAGTCTCCTGACAAAGAGAGAGACTTCAATAAGTTCATGTCGCCAAAGGGCGAGTGCTGAAAGACGTCCGCCGCGATGAACTCCATTACCGGAGTCCAGCCAGGCTCGGCGGGCTCGGGAACGTGCGGACTGGAACCTACATCCGGATATGAATCCGGGGGTCCAGAGTCACGGGCTTACTCAGGAGTGAGGCATGTGTTCAGCTCTACCGCCGATGAGGGTATGTCTTGCGGGGCGGGGTCCATCCCTCCATCCTCAGGTAACGCAATCTGGTCCGCATTTGAGTCCAGGGCTACTGCAGGGGTGATATCCCGAGCGTTGTCCGACAGCAGGATCAGGCCATGCTCGTCGTGACTGTCCTGTGCTCCTGGCGCTGGCTCGAATTCGTTGAAGATCAAGTCTCCATAGATATCCGCCGTGTAGTTCAGGTTTCTGAACCTGATTTGATGGCCAGGGGCGTAGCTCTCGATCTGCTCCAGATGGCCAAGCGAATTGGCCCGCAGTGCGAGGCCGCTGAACATGAAGATCTGTCCAAGAAGGAAAGTCTCACCCTGGAACGCGTCGTTGATGATGATTGAAGGAGCCATCGAGCCCGACTGCGACGACACAGAGGAACTCTCAATGAAAGCACCAATGTCGGTGTCAAAACCGGCGGATCTCGGGTAGGGGGTCCCGATCTGTGCGTCAAGGCTGATGATAACAGGAAGCAAGGGACACAGATGTTTACCCAGGTACGGGCCCTCTCGATGGAGGTAAAACCCTACTTCCTGCTTGATTAATATTGATGATATGGGTAGTACAAGAGTAGATCTACCACGAGATCATAGAGGCTAAACCCTAAGAGCTAGCCTATGATGGTATAATTGTAATTGTGATCGGCCTTCTACGGACCAACCTCTCCGGTTTATATAGACACCGGAGAGGGCTAGGGTTTACATGGAGTCGGTTACAAGGAAGGAAACACAATATCCGAATTGCCAAGCTTGCCTTCCACGCCAAGGAGAGTCCCATCCGGACACGGGCCGAAGTCTTGAGTCTTGTATCTTCACGCTTCAATAGTCCGGACGTTGTACACAGTCCGGCTGTCCGGATACCCCCTAATCCAGGACTCCCTCACATATGATCCTGAGATTTGACGAAGTCGCCATAGGTGCCTCGTAGTCGAGGGGAACGTCTCCTCCCACTGAATGCACATCGCCGGAAAATACTGAAATTAATCTAGGATAAATGTGAGCACCAGGACTTTAACCCTGGTGGGCTGGGGAAACCACTGTCCTCCTAACCATCCAACCACATGTTGCTTAGCACCACAAAATGTATACGGTGACCGTGATGAGCTTATTCTGAAGTCCAGTGACCATATCATTCTTTTGCTTCAAATATAATGACCATAAGTGTCGTCAAGAAAATATGGAGCACGCATCACATACAATGTCCGTTAGTGTCATCAACAGAATACAGAGACGTATCATGAGCTAGACACCACATGATCACCACGAGAATGTATACAGTGACTGTAATGAGCATATTCTGAAGTCCAGTGACCATATAGTATTTTCGCTTGAAATAAAGTGACCGTCACACGTGAATGTGTCAGGGGCATACTTTTAGACGGCCGAGAGAGAGTTTGTGTGCGTACGTGAAAATGGTGTAGAGAGAGGGGGTGCCCAGTGGAGACAAAGAGCGATATGCCCTTCGTTTCTCTTTCCCATGACTAATATTTTAGGAGAAAATATAAACATTCACAATGCAGAACAAATATTATTGGATGCACCATGCAATTAACTTTCATGTATAACTCTGCACTATTGTATTTGCTTATTTTCTTAGTGGCCAATTGTGTATGAGGTGTGGTGGGCACATTATTTCTAGTTATGGTGGGTCAACATGAGGACTCATGGGTTGGTGCCATCCTGTGCCATATAGGTTGGACCTAGACGCGTTATACGAAGACCCATGTGGAGGACTCGGCGTACAAGACAAAGCTACTAGAGTCGTGGAGGACTCTATCCCCACTGATGATAAGCTGACTACATATGATTTGTAACCCTAGGCCCCAAGTATGTTATATAAGCCCGGGGCTAGTTCGTCGATAGTATACACACATGCACAATGCCTGGTATTTACATGTACTTTGTACACACCCCTATCACAAATATATAGTACCAGGAGTAGGCTTTTTCCTCAACAGCAAGGGCCCAGACTTGGGTAAAACTTTGCCTCGTATTACCATCCAGCATAACAGTCAGGGATATCCTATCGAATGATCTAATGGAATCATCTCTACCAACTACTAAGAGAGAGGTGTGTGGGGGGGGGCAATGTGTGCGAGAGATGCCTAAAGATAATGTGCGTGCGGGAGACACGTAGGCCAATATATGTGCCTATAGAGGGCTAGTAGAGACTGTGCGTGTGTATATATGCATCTGAGAGAAATAGTGTTTTCCAACTGCGATAGTGAAAAGAGTGGTACATAGTAGTAAGAAAGAGAGAGGGGGATATATAGAGTGTGTGCGTGAGACACCCTGAGAGAGAGTGTGAGCATGTGTGAGAGAGAAATGCCGATGTATATAAAGTATGTGCACCTATGCGTCAGATGAGAGATATATAGCGCGTGTGTGAGAACGGGCCGAGGCATAGTGCATCTATGTGTAAGAGGCGGTTCTATGCATTAAATTAAAATATAAATGACATTATTATTTTTGGATGAGATCATGAATTTTGCAATTTGCGTACGAATGAACATCGGTCTATCAGATACCCATACTCTATTGTATTCGAGCATGTGCATGGGTTTATTTCATATTATCGATCCATAGAGTGAGAGTGGTTCGAAATCCAGACAATGCATTGCTTCTGCAATTCATATATAAACATTAATTAGTGCACTCGTGTTGTCAGTGTCAAGCACTTTATACATTTGTCACTTACATGGATACATTCCAAATTGCTAGCTACGAAATAGAATACATGTTGAATTCAACATAAATGGGGTTTCGAAGATTCGAATTTGTAGGAAGTGCATTCATCTATTTGAATCCAAGATAATGGCATTTGTAAATCAGATCTAAAAGGGGGCATCAATCTTTGTTGTGTGTTTGAACATGCTATATATTCATACGCATGTCTAACTATTTTTTTGCAACCAAGGAGATTATATCTGGAACCATGCATGAATTGAGGTAAGTTGCAATTTTTAATATATACTCGTGTACAATGTATATTCAAATGTACCCCCTCCATTCCAAAATAATCATATTTTTAGGATTTTCAAGAGTCAAGATTTGTGAAGTTTGACAAATCTTGAAAGTTCAATTCAAGAGAAATGTAAACGTTAATGCTTCTGCTCCCAAATATTGAACAAAGCGCCAAATAAGCCTCTGGTCACTCGAAACCGCGAGAGACTATTGTTTGGTGGTTGGAAATTACTATCCTGACTCTGATCCGTGTAGCCTATTGGTCTGATGTCCAAAGGTCTAAACTGGGGTAGGTTTGTTACTTCACCAAGACGTCAGTCTCAACTGCCTCTGAGAAGCATTCATGCACCATGGGCGCCTAAACACCCATGCGCTCGACCGAAATCTATCCCGCCCACCATTTCGGACACCTGAGATTACTGTCCTACCCCTGACCCGCAATATGTCTGAAATTTTAGATGGGGGTGAAGTTTGTAACTTTCCCCAAATTTCAAACAAGCACGTCCCAAACCGAAACATTGTCCACCCTTAGTTCCCCCTCCCTCCGTTTCCCCATTCATACTCTATGGGTGCTAGAATGCCCTTTCCACCAGCAGCAAAATCCCAGCCTCCTCTATCCTCCACCCCATCGCGCCCAATCCACCGCCGCCCTCCTCCATCACGCCGGAGACAGTACCCTGACGTCGTCGTCCAACGCAACCGCAACTGCAACTCAAGGACTTAGCAGTTGAAGCCGAGGCAGAGCTACCTCCACGATGCCGACGCCGACGTGCGTTGTACCAGAACCACTTTGACCATGCCGTCATGTGCCTCACCGCTACCGCTCCACTGTTGCAACCGTCCACCGCACTGGAGCTGTTCCCGCTAAACCGTTGTTCGCCGCCTCGGATCTGGTTCCCCGTTGCCGATAGATGGCCACCGCACCACACTCACCAACTTGGCCATGGGTTCGTCCAAGGCTCCACCATCCTACACAACTTCTCGTTTCTAGCGAACCACAAGAAGATCGTTGGAAAAACAGAAGGAGGACACAACACTGCCAGCATAAAGAGGTACTCCTCTTCTCTTATTCGTGCAAATCTTACGGCGCTTCTCACACCATATTCATCCCATGAAAGAAACTAGTTGAGTGCTTCTTACTACACCTTCTTCGTGATACCAAATGTACAATGTTTCCTCCCATTTACTATTTCACCATAGTTAGAGGTCAGTCACCCGCCTAGATTTCAATTCAGGGTTAGTTGATTCACAATTAAAAGAAGCAGCACCCGCTTAGGCGCACAGAGCACCTAGCCCGCCTGTTCACCGGGGAAGCGGCACATCGGTGTCTATCATAGGGGTGTGGGGTGCAGGAGCTGCTTGCGCCTGATCTGGAGGTCGGCGGGGCTTGAAGGGATGGCCGGGGGGTGGTGCCAAGCATGACGGTGCGGTGAGGTCTAGGGGAGGGCGGAGGCAGGGGAGTGGGCCGGTGATCGCTGGCGTTTCGAGGAAGATCATCAACATTGACTGGCTGGAGGTAGATCAAGGCGAACTACCCATTCTTTGTACATCGGACAGTGCTGAAAAAAAGGACTGACCTATTTCTTTCCAGTCGACTGTTATTTTCATAGGACCACACCTTGTGGTGTGCTGGAAGAGCATCTGCATTTCCTAGTCATCCCTGTGCTCATATTTCAAAATCCTAGAATCTAGTAATTTTCGTGTGCCATGCATGTTGTAGAGCTATCATATGTCTTCCATCATTTATTTCTCACCCACCTGCTATCAGCTACTTTTACACTGTACTACTTGTGCACACACTTCACCCATACTCACACTATTGTTTTTTTATGCATGGGTATTTCAAATTCTAACGCAGTCTTGATGAATACACAAAAGAAAAGACAGAAGGTGCTCTAGTTTAATTCAAAGATAAGCACTAAGAGTTTCAGTGCTCTAAAGGGTGTACTGTCAGTAGATGGAGACAGTAAACGTAGCTCTACAGTTGATGATCTCAATTGCCACATACAACCATCCAGGTGCTTGCTTTAACTTCGCGCTGTCAAATGTGGTTGCATGTTGCATATGGTGTCTAGCTTGTATTGCTCCGAAATTGGTTAAATTGCATATGCTTACTTTACACATTATACCTTTGATAATGACATGCCTTCCTGCTTTTGGTACATACTACATATGTTTATTAACCATGTTCTTACATCAAACTAATGCTCTTTTGTATCCCTGATCAATCACTTATAATGAGGCAGTTAGCCCAGTGGGTTACTGTGAGACGCGCTAGTCGTTTAAAGAGTACAATGTCATCCTCCCCACATGATTCTCAAGAAACAGCAAGGCTAAATGAAGATAGTCAACGTAGCCCTCTAGTTGATGACCGCAATTCCCCTACACCACCATCGCATGTGCTTGCTCTTTTTTTGAACATTAAAATAGCAGGAGAGGCTCCTATTGTTGCTTTATTGATGAGGATATTTTACATTTTACAGTATTTACATAGCCTTAGAGGCAAAAGATAAAACATGCATCTACATTTACACAGAAATATCCTAGTGAATAACCAAGGTTTGCAGGAGCCCTTGGATGAAAGTATGTGTCTCTCTTGAGTTCCGAAAGTTAAAATCTCTAGGTCATTCTTTAGCATCCCCAGCCAGTCCAAGTGTGAGGCCACCTCACCATCAAATAACACCATGTTTCTTTGCTTCCAGATATTCCAAGCTGATAGAACAGTTACTTCTTTGAAGATAGGTTTCTGCCATATTACTATAGCCGTATCAAACATCACCTGGAGTTCCTCATTCGTGGACTAATTGATTCCAATGATCTCCCAGCATCTTTTGGCAAAATGGCAATCATAGAATAGGTGTTTGTTGGTTTCTAGATCAGTGGAGTTGCATAAAAGGCAAGAGTGATCCTACCCAATGTTAAAATGTCTTCGTAGTAGTAAATTTCTCATGTTGACCCTGTCCATTAATATGAGCCAGGCAAAGAATTTGTGTTTCATGATGCACTTTGATTTCCATATTGAGGTTATATAGCATGGAGCAGTTACATTTCAGAACAGGAATCTGTAGAACTTTCTTGGTCTGTAGTGTTCATCTCCCCAACACAAGATCCATTCATTAGAACCTATGTAGTCAAGTGTCATGGCATTGATCACAGGCATGATATCATCCAGCTCTACTCTTGCTTCTATTGACAAAGGCAACTGGAAAAGAGTTGCGGGGTCTGGCTTGGAGTGGAATTGAGCCAAGGACAAATCTTCATTTTGGGCATACGAAAATAGATGGTTATGAGATTCCATGAGCACTCTATCTCCTTGCCACAGATCTTTCCAGAAAAGTATAGTGTCTCTAGCTCGAGGGACACAAGAAGTAATGCCTCTATAGATATCCATTAAAGAAAAACATCCTTCCACCAGAACGACCCACAAATTGGACTTGCATGGGGAGGCCCTTGGTCATTGTAGGCATTCCATATTAGCATGACCCAAGGGGTATCGGTCTTATGTATGAATTTGTGTATATATTTGAGGAGCAATGCTTTGTTTTGTGCTTTCAGATCAATCACTCCCAAACCTCCTTTTTGTTTAGGGCGACATACCAGATCCCATGCGGCCAGGGAGTGTGTTTTTGCATCTCGATCTAGAACCTTTCTCCAAAGGTAGTGTCTTCTCGCATGATAAAAAATGTCAATTAGCTGCAATGGAAGTTTGAGTACACACATGGCAAAGGAGAGTAGCGATGACAACACTGAGTCAATGAGCTATACTCTTTCACCATAAGATAACCAAATTGCTGTTCCAGTTAGTCTGCGCTCAATTCTGTCCACAAGAGGCATAAGGTCTCTTATTGTTGGACGAGTGGTCCCCAACGGCAGCCCCAGGTACGTGAAATGCATCCTCCCAACTTGGCATCCAATTTGCAAAGCTAATTGTCGTGTTTTCTCCTCTTCAACATTTATGGGCATTAACTGTGATTTACCATAATTGACTTTGAGTCCGGTTGCCTTAGTGTAAGAGTCTAGAATTGATTTAATAGTATGCAGTTGCCCACTCTTTGCAGGGAGCATAATAATTGTGTCGTCGGTGTATTGAATAACTGGATATATTGTTCTGACGCCGGCTGTTCAATTGGTAGCTTTAGGTGCCCCTCCTCCCAGGCTTTGTTGATCAAATACTGTAGCAGATCTACGTAAATTACAAAAAGCAGGGGTGATAATGGATCACCTTGCCTAACCCCTCGTTTGCATTTAAACTCTTTCCCAGGAAGTCCATTGAGAAGGACAAAAGAGGCTCCAGACTCAAGAATCATTTTGATCCACATGCACCATCGTTCATCAAAACCCTTACACTTGAGAATATTTAAAAATAAATCGTGTTCCATTGTGTCAAATGCTTTTCCGAAGTCTAACTTCAAAATAATAATTTCTCTACCTGATTGCTTGCATTGATGTATATACTCAAAGGCCCATCCTAAGCAATCATGTATTGTACGAGATTTGATGAATCTGTATTGGGTACGATGGACAATTTTCAGAATGCATTTTTGTAATCGCTCTGCTAGGATTTTGGTTAACACTTTGAGCACACAGTTGAGGAGCGAAATCGGTCGGTAGTCATTAACTGTTTCAGGTGTATCTTTCTTCGGGATGAGCCTAATGAGCGAGGTATTCAGGCAATTAAGATTAATCTTGCCGTCCCAAAAGTCTTGGCATAAACTATAGAAGTCCTCCTTGATAATATCCCAACAAACCTTCAAAAATTGTCCATTGAAGCCGTCTGGACCCGGGGCATGGTTAGCTGGAATTAGGGATGAAAATGGAGTGGCAACTTTCCATTTTTCCGGAGGAAAAATGGAAACGGAGAGGAAATATGAAACCGGAAATGGAAATTTGCAAAACGGAAGTGGAAGTGGAATTTTTTATGCGAAACGGAAACAAAAATGGAACGGTGTTTTCTGGTGGAATAGGCGTGAAAACAGAACTTTCCATTTCCATGAATATGGAATTTCCGTTTTTACTATAGACCTATGGCTGCTTTGTAGTCCAACCACCAACAACACACGATTATACAATGAGTACAATGGATCATTTGAGCCATCTTCTACAACCACACATGTACTCAGCTTGACCGTACGCAGTTGTTCGGTATTACTACATACTACACTAAGTTGCTAACATAACGATGTTATTTTGTAGCCATGTCAAAAATTCATTAAACTTGGTTGTGTTTTGTGTGTATTTCTCTATGATTCAAGGGTTTTTTAAGTTCCGTTCAACACCCACTTCTATTTTCGTGTCCGCTTTGTATTTGCTCCGTGTCCATTTTCGGTAGTATCTATTTCCGTATTCATTTTCGGGGTTTCTTTATTTGTTTACGCTTTTGCAAAAATATATGAAAACAAATATGGTAGCACCCAGCTCCGTCCATTTCCACACCGTTTTCATCCCTAGCTGGAATGATCTTGGTAACTCTATCAATTTCTTCTTTTGAAAATGGTTGAGATAGTTTAGATAGTTCTGGGTATTGTTGAATTAACTCTGAAATCTCAAAATCATAGGTTGTAACATTTGAGACTCCCATCCTATTCTTGAAACATTCCAGAAATGTAGCTGCTTTCTCGTCATGATTTTCAATTGTACTTCCACCCTATCCTTTTCTATATGAAGTCTTTTGCCCAAAAAAACAGAAGGAAGCTTTCGGGACGAAGCGCCGCCATCTCGAGGTGGAACCTGGCAAAACCAATCTAGGGCTCCGCCGGAGCTGTTCTGCTCGGGAAACAACCCTCCGGGAGGGGGAAACCATCACCCTCATCATCACCATCGATCCTCTCATCGGGAGGGGGTCAATCTCCATCAACATCTTCACCAGCACCATCTCATCTCAAACCCTAGTTCATCTCTTGTATCCAATCTTTGTCTCAAAACCTCAGATTGGTACCTGTGGGTTGCTAGTAGTGTTGATTACTCCTCATAGTTGATGCTAGTTGGTTTATTTGGTGGAAGATCATATGTTCAGATCCTTTATGCATATTAATACCCCTCTGATTATGAACATGAATATTATTTGTGAGCAGTTACGGTTGTTCCTGAGGACATGGGAGAAGTCTTGCTATAAGTAGTCATGTGAATTTGGTATTCGTTCGATATTTTGATGAGATGTATGTTGTCTTTCATCTAGTGGTGTTATGTGAATGTTGGCTACATGACACTTCACCATCATTTGGGCCGAGGGGAAGTCAATGGCAAGTAATAAGTAGATGATGGGTTGCTAGAGTGACAAAGCTTAAACCCTAGTTTATGCGTTGCTTCGTAAGGGGCTGATTTGGATCCACATGTTTCATGCTATGGTTAGGTTTACCTTAATACTTCTTTTGTAGTTGCGGATGCTTGCAAGAGGGGTTAATCATAAGTGGGATGCTTGTCCAAGAAAGGGCAGTATCCAAGCACCGGTCCACCCACATATCAAATTATCAAAGTAACTAACGCGAATCATATGAGCATGATGAAAACTAGCTTGACGATAATTCCCATGTGTCCTCGGGAGCCCTTTCCTTTATATAAGAGTTCGTCCAGGCTTGTCCTTTGCTACAAAAAGGATTGGGCCACCTTGCTGCACCTTGTTTACTTTTGTTACTTGTTACCCGTTACAAATTACCTTATCACAAAACTATCTGTTCCCGGTAATTTCAGTGCTTGCAGAGAATACCTTACTGAAAACCGCTTGTCATTTCCTTCTGCTCCTCGTTGGGTTCGACACTCTTACCTATCGAACAGACTATGATGGATCCCCTAATACTTGTGGGTCATCAGTCATCTGGGCGGTTATACCTTCAAAGCATGCATTTCGAGGCAGACGGGTTCGATGCGACGTAGATGTACATGGGTCGTCGTGGGAAGTAGTCGTTCTTGCGACGGTAGTGGAAGTAGTGGTACACATTTTGGGAAGGAACTTGACGGATTCAACGCCTTCGGGGCGACAGTAGTCGTACACAGCAACCATAGTCCAACTTGACGACCCGTAGTCCAACTTGAAGGGTCGTCGATGTCGTGGTACTTGGTGACATCTATGGGATGGTAGTTGTACACATTCGTATACGTCCAGTACTGTCATTGTAGAGGTACTTGGCATCCAGTGCGGTACTTGGAGAATCCAAAACATAGAGGTACATTTGTTGAAGTGGAGCTTGATGAATCCAGGGTCCTCGGGGTACTTTGCAGGTTCCACACAAAGATGCATCGATGGTGCTCGGAGGCAGCAGCAGGGCAGGAGGGAGACGAGGTCAGCCGGCGGCACCGAAACGAGGCAGAGCTGTGGGCGAGGCCAGGAACGGCAGCGGTAGCGCGGCACTGGAAGTGTTTGCTCGTCTCCTGGACGAGGCCGAGGCGAAGGTGGGACATGGCGCCGACGGGACTTGGCGCTGAGGAAGGAGGTCCGGCGGGGCGGCGGCGCTGCTGGTGGAGGAGGGCGTGGGCGGAGAAAGCCCAGAACGAGGATGTTATTTAAGATTGCAGCTATGTCCGAGGATGTTATCAAGAAGAAGGTCTTCCCTTTATCTTTGAAGGGAAAGGCATTGACATGGTTTAGGCTATGCGATGATATTGGATCATGGAACTACAACCGACTGAAATTGGAATTTCATCAGAAGTTTTATCCTATGCATCTGGTTCATCGTGATCGTAATTATATATATAATTTTTGGACTCGCGAAGGAGAAAGCGTCGCTCAAGCTTGGGGGAGGCTTAAGTCAATGTTATATTCATGCCCCAATCATGAGCTCTCAAGAGAAATTATTATTCAAAAAAATTATGCTCGGCTTTCTCTCAATAATCCCTCCATGCTCAATACTTCTTGTACTAGTTCTTTTATGATGAAGACTATTGAATTCAAATGGGATCTATTGGAAAGAATTAAACGCAACTCTGAAGATTTGGAACTCGATGAAGGTAAGGAGTCAGGTATAACACCTAAGTTTGATTGTGTTAAATCTTTTATTGATACCGATGCTTTTCGTGAATTTAGCACTAAATATGGACTTGACTCTGAGATAGTAGCTTCTTTCTGTGAATCCTTTGCTACTCATGTTGATCTCCCTAAGGAGAAGTAGTTTAAATATCATCCTCCCATTGAAGTAAATTTAGTTGAACCACTACTAGGAAAAGGGCTATAGATAGGATTCACACTACTGGCACATCAGGATTGTAGTGCGCCACTACTATATACTAATGGCGCACTAGTTTGTGATGCGCCATTAGTGTGGAAGACACTAATGGTGCACCAGAAAAATGGTGCGCCACTAGTAATAAAGTTTTTTTTTCATATTTACATACATACTAATGGCGCATCCTACCGAAGTGCGCCATTACTAGTTCTAACTAGTAATGGCGCACTAGGAAGACAGTGCGCCATTAGTATATTTTTTTACTTTTTTGCAAACTACTAATGGCGCACCACCTGCAGGTGCGCCATTATCAAGCAGGCATACTAATGGTGCATTTGCTGGTGGTGCGCCATTAGTAACCTGGGACCCCAACAAGATATTTTGGACAGCCACACCTACCCACTCACTTTGCCCACTTCATTCCCTCCACCTCCTTCTCCAAACTTTCGGCTGCCTCCTCCTCCTCACCTCATTTGCACCATAGATTCATCAAAATTAAGTGGTGAAATTACCTTTTTTGATAGGTAAGTAAGGGGAAAGCTATCTTCATGTTGTAGATCTAATTTTTTTCTCCCTAGCTCGCTCCAACAACGTGCACATGCACTTTTTGTGGCCTAGCTAGATCTATGTATGTTTTTGATGTTGCATATGTTTGTGGTGTTGCATCTATGTTTGTGTTTGCAGGTACCGGTATTTGAAATGCGATAGTTGCCAATATTTTGCCTGAATGTTGATTCATTTCCGTTTCGGCGAGAATTTTGGAACTATGCATTCTTTTTGGTCCTATTTTTAGGGAAGGTCATGCTAAATTTTTTCGCCGTGAAATTTTCTCGCTGGATGGGGTCACCGTGAGGGTCGCCACGAAATGCATGTTGACTTCGAGGGTCGACTCGCCGACTTTGAAAGAGCAAACCTAGTCGCGCTATAACACATAGACGTGGTCGATCCTTGGGTGGTAGAGCACAAAACCTTTATTGAGAAGACGTACAATGACTAAGGCCAACAGAGGACGGACGGAGATATAATCAAAGAGCACAACTCATGTTTCACGCGTTGGTTGAAGCAGAAGCTTCTGTCGTACCCTTTACATGAGGATTCTTCCGCGGAAGAACAACTCATATTCGCCTTGTCACAGGGCGCCGAGCACAACCTGATGACCTATGAGGCGTACGATATCAACGGCTACACATTCTACACCGAGAACAAGGACATGAAGAGCGATGTTTATCAGAACTCCGGGGTAACGATGGAATCCTACACCAGCAACGACAAGGACATATACTACGGAAGGATCAAGGAGATCTGGGAGCTGAGCTACGCTGGAGAGAAGGTCCCGATGTTCCGTGTCAGATGGGCCAAGAGCGTCCTAAAAGAAGACCAGTATTTCACCACCATGGTTATACCCGAAGCCAAATCCAAGACCACGGGCGCAAACGTCGCCGTGAAAAATGAGCCATGGGTACTGGCTTCCCAAATTGTAGCCTTCATTTCTCGGGCACTTTTTGATATCATGAATATTTTTAAATTTCATTGGCACTTTTTGAATTCATGAATATTTTTTCAAATTTGATGATATTTTTTCATATTCAATATGAAAAATATTGAATATTCATGAGGACACTCGATCTCGATCCCCCTCCCTCTCGATAGCTATCCCCCTCGCCAGATCCCCCTCGCCGCCGAGCACCCCCCGCACTCTCCCCCCGCTCCACCGCCGCCGACGACCCCCCGCACCCTCCCCTGCTCCACC